>NC_091825.1:125706843-125869343 GCF_038994185.2 Dermacentor albipictus
TGTGTCCTATTCTGAGACGACAGAATAGGACTTCTGTTCGTCGTGTTTTTGTTGCGGGCGGCCAATAACCAAGTTTTGGCTTAATCAAGTGAAGCTTATTATTTGTTTCAGCATCCCATAAGCGCTGCCAGTGGCTTCTGAGTTTCTTTCGGATGAATGGCTTTAGGTCTAAGGCAGGTAGTGCAGTGGTAGAATGTGTATCTTGTGAAGCTATTGATGTGGCAATTTGGTCAGCCAGCATATTACCCTCAATGCCCCTGTGTCCAGGTACCCAGCATACTATGACTTGCTGCTGAGACATGTAGGATGTGCAAATAACGGAATAAAGCTCAGCAATAAAGCGATGCTCCCTGCAGCTGCAATTATTCCCTATACGTTGATCTGTGTTTCCTTTGAACGGCTTCATTTTGTATTCACATATACGTGTCGGCGTCTTCGTTGGATCGCGTGACTTTATCGGGACCGCGATTATTTTGTCTAGCGGTGTAGTAAGTGTAGTAAAATGGAAAATGAAGAAACTGCGTTTGCCTGCGTGAATAAACACTTAACGATGATTTCGCGTGAGCAGTGTCGCGAGAGAAACCTAACCTCAGAGTGGTGTACACACTCTGTTTTATTTATTTATTTATTTATTTATTTATTTATTTATTTATTTATTTATTTATTTATTTATTTATTTTGTGTGGCATATTTCAATCGCCGAGTGTGGTTCATTCAGGGCCGGTACTCTTGCTTGAGCATTAATGCTTTATTGATAAACTATCAAGGAAGAACGTTCTGTTTACGCTTTCTTTTTGTTGAGAGAAAGCGGTGGGAGCAAACAGCCAGCAACATATGCGGTAGGCTTAGCTTTGAAATTTATGCTTCCCTTTGAGCGGCAAAGATAACTACGTCACAGGGTGACAAACTTGCAATTTTGCCTTGAAAATACTATCCTCAAAACACAGGTGCAGAGCCACGCATTTACGCACTGAAGAGCAAGCTGACGGCACTTTTGTGCCTCTTCCGTCTTTTTCTTTTTAATCATACCCTCTTCAAGTCTTATTATAGCTTCTAAGTTGATTTAAACAGAAGCACATATCTCTTCTCCGCGGAGAACGTGCAAGCAGTAACAACGATAGTACAAAAATTAACTCATCATTGAGAAATCACGTCCTCTACCCCGTTTCGGGAATTCCCAACTTATTGTAGCACTGCCAGAGGACCATGAGAGCTTTCTTTTTTCGTAGCAATATCTTCCCTTTCAAAAAAATTTATTTTTCCGTATCAGCGTGTACGAAACATCAACAGCCTCACACTTGGCGTACGAACTCAACACGCCTTTTTTTCTTTCTTTCGTTTTTTTCAGTGTCATATTTTTTTTCGTAAGCACTAAGGTCGGGCTCAATAGCTCGCTTCCAAGTTGCATCTGACGGCGTGAAACGCCTCGGAAGACTCAGCCATAACCATCCCCAGGCTGAGCCTTGTGAACGCTTCCCTAAGGTGTTTTGGGAAGGGTAGCATCACCGTGAAAAGGGGTAAAAACGAAAAAAAAAACGAGAAGGGAGCCCAAAGGACAACTGCACGTAAGCAAAAACAACATGAAGAAAGCGGCACATTTCTAGCCCGTCAAGACGGCAGGATGCGGTGACACCTCTCAATGGGGGGAGGAGGGGGAGGGAGGTGCCAGCCGGTTTGAGAGCCCTCCAGCAGGCAAACATACCAAGTCACGTGCACGTGGCTCCGAAGAAACGGACGTCAAAAAGAAGAAGAAAATAAAGGGTCTTCCGCTGTTCCGTCCTTGCCTGGTGCTTGACTAAGTGAGCGCAGCGATCTGCGAACTAGACACAAAAGCCGGTAATCTGTGCAATATGGAACCGGGCAAGGAATACGTGGCTCCACGTCTATTCCAGCCATCGCGATTGTTATACGGGTTTGTTCAGGTAGACGCTCTGAATACTCTATTAGACGAGTCATTATAGGCGATACTCCTGGGTGCCGTAGTGGTACGATTCTGTACTTAACACTAAAACACAAACAAAACGACGTGCAAAAGGAGAGGCTGTTTCAGAACAAGCCGCAATAAAAAAAATCAAATAGCATTTTACGAAAACACAAAATATGGTTATGCGCATTACCATCACCATAAAGCACAGGCGCCGTTTAGAACAAACGAAAATCGTCGCCGGTCGGCCTATGTGCAGATAGCGAGGTTGATTTGTCCACCTTGGAAGGATGTCCTTGACAGTTGCTAGTAGCGATTTCACCTTGCTTCTTTCAGGGGGGCGTTGAGTGTCTGCGCTGCGCTCCTATTTCGAGCGTGTAGATAGCGCAAAATTGACCCTTTTCACTGCTATACCACGGGCGCTGCCATGTTTGATCACGTGGTGACGTGTTAATTGCTTACCTCAGCTGCCTCTTTGTCTGCAAGAGATGTAGGTGACGCCGGTGCGTCTCTACAAACCTCTGTTTCGGCGGATATCGTATACGGTGACTAGGTGTACGACACGCCAAGCTTTGACTACAGCTTCAAAGGATATGTAAGTGCTTTGGAGCTCATTACGCTTTGTCGAAATGGGCGCGAGCAGCGTATACTGTGCTTGTAATAAAAGCGGGGTTAAAAATCTATTACAAGCTATCCTAACCTTGCGCTTGTGAATTGAATCAATATCAGTGCGTTTAGCCCTTAGTTCTTTATTTAGCAAATGCTTTCATGCAGCGGCTTGTACCACTTCTTACTCAGTAAGGTTCGCCGGGAAGGGACAATATGATTGTTTACTTTCTACCTGATGGCTCGCAGGTGTGCTCAGTTGCAATAGATTTGTTCTTGCTAGGCACAATGTTTGTAACGTAGATGTTCTGTACATTTTAATAGCCTGTATAGGAAAAACGTATCATCTCTAGTCACTCACTTACTGTGTGGACCGTTACGATACGCTCATCTTCGAACATTAGTCTGGTGTCGGTGTAATTGCTGTCACCCATTCTTCGGCGCATTGATTCAAGTATGCGCCCGTCCAGTTATTCTTGGTACGTTGGCGATAGATCTAGCGTAGGCTTGCGAATGAGTTGGGGTGGGTGTGTATATATAACGTGCGAGAAGCTTATGATGTGCTAAGAAGCAGCGCTACTCCCTTTATCAACGTATAACGAGCGGTACTCGTTCGTGCAGACATTCCGGGGTTGAATTATTTTCCTTGGAGGTTAGCGCTACAATCATGGCGGAAGAGTGATTTTTTTTATCCTCGAGGGAAGCGGTGCATTACGAAGAGCCGGAAACACGGGCTGTCCTTACGCAGCAGCGGTCAGTAAACTTGAACACACATGTTAATTGCATTCCTTAACATGTCAGTCACAACTTTTGAAGCCAACCGCTGCACAACTCTTCACTACATCGCTCCATATTTTGCAGCATGAATAGAGCACAGAGCGTTAGCGAAAAGCCAGTTTCAGTCCCGGCAGCTGATCGCACTGAAGCAGGGCAGAAGAGGTGATGGTTTCGTATTAGTGCGCTTTCGCTGAGGCAACGTGCGGCGCGCCGCCGAAAGCGCCATCTCGTTTCTCTAGAGCAAACTGCTTTGCGAAAAGTGTCAATAGGCAGTGGAAGAGAGACAAAAGAAACAACAACGCGCTCACTTCATCCACTTCAACACCTCGCATCACAAATCGGTTTGGTTGGCATATCAGTGAATCAATAGCGTTGTACATAGTTGCGTAACGCGATATACATGTATAGTTGCCTAGTGTTCACTGGCTGCGCCAATGTGAGTCTTTCACGATTAGCGTGATACAAGCGCAGAGTTTAATTTTGTTGCGATGCGCGTTGAACAGACTCAGATCTGGGGACTGCTTAGAAAAACCCCCGCGGAACAAAGTCAGAAGACACCTTAGTCGTAGAGCAATTTTAGATTCTTAGAACCTTAATATTCAACTTTCTCATGGCGTCGTTGCGCATGCATAGCTACCACACCTAAAGAGTAATCGATTTCCTCTCATTAAATTGGTAAAAAGGAAGGGCGTTAAATTTTAATGATATCTGGAGAGGTTAGCATAGGCGGTAGGCCTGAGTACGTGCTATGACTGTCGGAATCGACACACAGAGCTGGTGACCTTGTACAGTTAGCTGTTGGTAGGATACACCTAACAGAGCACAGACCATTGCTTGCATTTGTACGCATTTTCACTGCAAAGAATTGCGTTCCATTGAGTATATGCAATTTAATAAAACAACAAAAAATCGTGAACGAACGAAATTGATTGGGGTATGTGTCTTTTAGTTTCAATCAACATATTTATTATCACCATATTTATGACCATATATACAGCTTCGCTGGTCATCTACCTTCACTGTGTGGAAGGGCTCAATTTTTTTTTTTTTGCTAAAGTCAGAAAAAAAAGTATTTGACAGAACGCTTAATTTCCCGATGCTTAACTCGGTGGCCTCGAGCGTTGTATTCTCTTTTTGTAAAAGCTATATCTACCGCTGAAATAGAACAAGTACGAAATTTCCGAAATGGTGCCGTATTCCGGGAAATATATGCCTCCTGCACGACACTCAACGCTGCAGTGAACATTTGAAAACGGTGGTGCGGTTTCAATAGTCATTGCAAAAAGTTCTCCGCACACGATATTACATACGATCACAAATCCGAATATTCGTCGCGGTCTGATTATTACCCGCCACAAGAAATGACTACCGGCAAGTCGGGTGTATCGCTAAGAGAACTAAAAATTCGGAACGCTAACGCTTCAATCAATCTATTTAAACGGTAAAAAAAAGAACATCATACGAATCACCTCAATGAGTAAATACAATGTCGTTGAGAACCTGCATTCGGGGGTTAGTCAAATAGTGCAAATGTTAATGGGTATGGCGATGTAGAGTGCGAAAGTAAACCACGCATTACATGATAAGTAAAGAGAAAATAACGACTGCGCTACAATGTTGAAAGGAAAGCAACAATGGAGGTAATCGAAGGGCACGCTTAGAAGGCCTAATTGGGGAAACAAGGAAAACGGAGGCACAAATTGTTCCACTGTAGAGACCACCGTTATTGCGGCAGGCACATTTGAGGAACAAGGCACGTACGGATAGGAAATGAAGTGAAAAGACAAGTCCAGTGATAACGGCGACTTCCACAGTAAGCGAAACAGGAAAGGAGATGCCATAGAAGGAGTACGGAACTATAACTCAAAGCGAAGCGGAGAGAGAGAGAAGGGAAAAAGAACAAGCGCACTTCCCGTCTTCTCGCAGCAATGCCTCAGCGGCGCTCCAGGAAACATGCTTCTGCTTCGTTGGGTCCTAAGCGATCCAAGGCATCGTTCCGTTCATTGTATGAGCCACTGGCTCGAGGTACAAGCGTAACAAGAAAGGTCAGAGTTGTATTGGATAGGCTCGGCTGCGTTATAGAAGCAGGCACTCGCCACAATATAGAAGTCTTCGGCAGATAAATATATACATCGGCCGGTAGGGGGCGATTGTGGCTCACTGGTCTGGAAACTAAATGCAGCAAAGCCGATGACAAAGCACAAAAAAGAAAGAAAAAGGCTTGTGATAGCCGAAACACTTCCTTGAACGGAAATTTGGGTTAAGCGATCTTATAAGACTGGTGAACCACAGCGTATTATATAGGGGAAATATCACAGGATTAGGAGACGCAGTTCGTCCGCAAAAATTATTTACTGTGTGTCTTGTTTCTGCTCTCGTCCCTATGTCTAACGCTCTGTGATTCACTTCGAAACAGTTGTCGTATACTCACATAGATGTTACATAACCATAACAGAGGAAACAAATGACTGCGCCTTGCCAGTGCTTATGTGGGGAGCGAGCCAGTCACCGCTGAAGCAGGTCGAGGGCTGGACCCTGTGCAGCGACCAGTGGGCTCCCACCCGGTGAATACAAAGTTACCAGCCACCACGGCCGCGTTTCGCTGGGGACTAAACGCAAAAGCGGCTGTGTACCGCGAAATGGGAGCGCGTTAAAGAATTCCAGGTGATCAAAATTATTCCGGAGTTACCCACTACGGCGTGCGTCATAATAAGAATATGGTTCTGGCAGATAAGACCAAATAATCGAAGTTTTATTGCGATAGCAATTATATGGATACTCCAGGCGTATTTATGCCGTGGCCGTCGGCGTCGCCATCGCCTTCGCCATGGTCTTCCGTGATAACATCATCGCCGCACGCCGTGTGCTGCATGTGCGAGTGAAAACGTGCTTGGATCAGCCTATAATGGCGATTCAAAATCATGTTCGCAAAGGAGGAAAGCGGGGAGGAAGCGCGCCGTCTTGCGTCGCGCGCAAGGCCCCGGGAGGAGGGAAGGGGGGATCTGTACTCCAGCGGCTGCTGCGTATGACGAGACCGCACGTGCCCTATCTTCAGCAGCGATCTGCGGTGGGAACAGAGGCTCATAGCTTCGTGTTACTGTGTTCTAGCCGCTTAGTTAGCGTTGAAGCGAGAGGCAACACGAAGGTCAATTCGTTCGCTGCTGCTGCCGCACATCCTCACTCCGACGTTTTCACATCGACTTTCCACGGTCACGTAGCGAAATGTGTTCATGTTTGCTTGTGTGTGCTTGACACCATGCATGTTGAGTGTGTTAGTAAAAAAATCTCTCCAAATTTTAATGGCCGATAAAACTACTATCCTAACTTAGTATAGCTGCCTACTAATTTGCTATCGCGATGGATGCTTCGATTTTCGGGTGGAACTGCGACGTTTTCAATGGAAGGTTATATCCGCACAGCCCAACCCTGCGTTCTTTTGCTTATTTATTTTTGGTGCTTATGTTCTGCAGTGCCCTCCACATATAGTAAAGAAGAAAAAGAATAAGAGAGGGCGACAACCAGATCGCTCACAATATTTATGTTTGGTTGTTCGTATGTCATCCGCTGTATAGCATAATATTGAGGAATTACCGAAATGCCTTTCTTCACATCTAAGAACAATAGTTTATCTTGCATTTTTTTCGTCGTTTCGATATAGTACAAAAAGATTTCGAAACAAGTTCTTGCTGGTGAAATTCGGCGCGAATGCTACTCATTGCAAGGTCGCAGTACGGCACCGAAACGGAAAGGAAAAGAGTTATATATGATAGCTTTGAATAAAAGGCGTCGAGAAAAGGCTTCGGTTTACATAAATTAAGAGAGAGAAAGAGAGAGAACGTTTTGTTTTCAAGTTACTCGCCTGCGGCTTGGCGTTGGCGCACATTAATCTGACACGAAACTGCATGCATGCTCTTTCTCGGCCTGTGTTGAAATATCGGCAGGCTTGTGCTTAAATGCGGTTCTTTCGACAGGATCGCGGGAGTTAATTAATTCCTGTCAGCGCTTTTTCCACGGTGCATTCACAACCCTCGTCGAAACAAACCTGGGTTACTAACGAGCGCCAGGACCATACCGCAAGCATTTCGGGCTCGGGTGAACATCTGAGCCGCTATTCATTAAAAGTTTTTACGCGAGAACTTTTAGTAAGAGAAGCTGCAGGTGAATCATAATGTCGGACATAATATTCACGCAGGCGCACGGCCAATGGCAAACACCGCTAACAAATGAAGGGAGAGAGAAAAGACAGAGAGAGAAAAGCTTTGTGAATATGAGCCCCTGAATCTCTGAAAAGTAAACTAATAGGAACGTGTTACGTCTCAACACCACAAAGCATTAACTGGACGTTTGCCACGTATCAAACCGCCACCCCTCCTATCCAGACGTCAAAGCAGCGCGGACACCGATTGTGGAAGGATCCTGCGAAAGACGTTCACCCCACCATTACCTGGAAGACTGAGCAAACGACGAAAAGGAGGGGTACAAAGACGACGAACTGGGTGCCGCAGGTTGCTTTATTGCCACAGATTCCAAATCAATTTCTTCGGAGGCGGAGTTACGGCGGGTTATTGCAAGCATTGGCGTGGTATCGCCAAGAAGTCTAGCAGTGGGATTTGCTGCTGGACGGTCTTCAGATTCCCTAGTCGACTCGCCTAGGGACAACGATGGGATTAAAAGCAGAGCCTTTTCGACTTGCTCCTGCATGAAGTGAGCTTACGTAACTGGAACCGTGTAACTAAGCTTAACAAACCCTTTTTTCCTTCATTTTCTATTACCCGACACAACAAACGTATATGCTATTACAAATATCCACGAACATTGTTTCTTTCTTTTTTACCTTTGTTGCGAGAAACATGTGCACATTAACGGCCTCTATTGCGTTCAGTTCCACCTTTTCTTAGTACTATCATACACCTAAATCTTTTTCTTTCACCATTGTATATTCATTCTATGAAAATGTTAGTAGTCGGTGGCTATTATAGTCTCGAACTTCAAACAGACTGATACATTGCAAAAATAAAGATTTGCAACATTGAAATTGAAGAGCGAACTGCTCTGCGACCGTGCTCAACCATGGCTGTCTGACCTGGCAGCCTGCAGCGAAGTATGAGCAAAAGTATCGGGTCACAATAAGGCCAACACCACGTGTACATGCGGACCTTCAGGGGCAGTTTTTTTATCGCAACAGCGTTCCGAGTTCATCCGCGTAGTGTTCTGCGTGAGACGCAGACAAATGGCCCTCGATGGATACAAATGCATCTCGTATGGTCCTATGGGTAGAAAGATATGGCCAGTAAAAAAAAAAAGAAAACCCCGCACGAAAAATGTTTCCCGGCCACTCGCAGGCTCATTTATTCTGATCTATACTTCGGACTCCCCGTTGTTGTCTTGGGCGTGGGACGCGTATTATTCCTACGTCTGTTCCGGAACACGGGACAATTTTATTTTCTATCCCTAAACGTCTACCTGCTTCTCTGTCTTTTAGGACCGCATCCTCCAGCTCTACCGTGTTCGAAGCAGCCTCGTGTAAAAGTAAAGCTTTGACAGCTGCGCGTGTGAGACAGCGTTATAAATGGCCTCGGCTGCCAACTCTACAGGCGGTGCCTACGTGAGATAAATTTGCAGATACAGTGATGTCTTCCAATGGAATCGTGAATCTTTCCTGTTTACCAGATAGCGTATTTCAACTTGCCATCCGTTTCTACGTTTTGGGTCCATTACTGTCGCAAGGTTCTCTCTCTGCAAAATCATGTAACCGGCCGCATTTTATCCGTCACTAAACGCATCAAGCTGGCTTAATTTGAGACATGAGCACGTAGCACTTCGTTACAATGTAGTCCAGGATATATGTCATTATTAATTTTCTTCTCTTTACGTTTACAGTAAAATACAAGCTTCAAAAATACCAAGACCTACCAATAAAATTAACGACGTGAAATCTGCCATTGTTGCATGGTTTGTTTGATTTCAGTTAGAAACTTTGGCGGCTATTTCATCCGCCCACTCCTCCACAAAAAATAACTTGTCGAATTATTAAATAACGACAAGAAGTGGGTATGTGACTGCATTACTACAAAACGGCAGTTTCTCGCAGGCGTACACCCGTGACCAAAAGTATATACGGACCACAGCCTCGCCGAATATAAAGCTCAATTTATAAGTAAGACACGCAAATTGAAATTGACGAGTGTGCTGGAAAGTATGCCATGTCAAGATTTCACTGCAGTCCCTAAACTGAAGTTAGAATCTTCGATGGAAAAGAATTTTGGCCTTATCGCGACATGCCTGCAGGGGCCGTATATTTTGCTGAAGGGAGTACAAGGATAACCTTTACAATAATATCTACGCAGGAAGAAAACGGCACATTGCGCAATATTTGAGATTAGGCATAGTGGAACCGGAGCTCTTAATCTTGACTCATTTGTTCAAATATCGCACGGTTTCATCCACCCTCTTGTTTTCGGAAACATGGCGGACTCTCTACGAACGAGCTACGCCAAATAACACGATAAGCAGGATACGTGCCAAACAACGACGCATTTTCTCATCGTTCTGGTACAACCGCATTTACCTATAGTTAATATCGTCGCGTATATATGCATAACGCTAAGGACTCTACTATAGTGATCATAAATGTGACGTCCTTTGTAGGTTTACGTTACGTGAAATCTGTAGTTGATGTTTGATTGCTCGCCTGTTATGAGAACCACGGCACGGCACCCCCTGCCCCCCCCCCCCCCAGTTCCCCTCAAAAAAAAAAAAGAAAGAACTTCGCGCCGCAAGTGCGCATGCGGAGAACCCAAGCCAGTATTGGGCTCTCGCGTTGACCCAAGACCCAAAAATTCGAAAATTAGCGTGGGTCCCCAAGCCGCCTTGGGTTGCCTTCGCAGGCGACGAGATATCGACAGATAGCCAAGAAAGCCGTACGACTAACACAGTGATTACGTTTATGACACATTATTCTTTGCCCTTTTTGCTCAAACATGAATTCCGTTCGTTTCAGGGAAAAGCGGCAGGAGACAATGGAATAACAGTCGATTTAATCAAAGATGGAGGAGATATCATGCTTGAAAAGAGGTCGTCCCTTTATACGCCATGCCTCACGACTTGAAGTGTACCAGAGAGCTGGATGAATGCCAACAGTGTAATAATCCATAAGAAGAGACATGTTAAATAACTGAGGAATTATAGTCTCACTAGCTTGTTTTCAGCACTCTACAATAAAGTATTCAACAAGATGATTTCCAATAAAAACAGGGCAACCCTAGACTTCAATCAACCAAGAGGACAAATTGGCTTCAAGAGGGGGTATTCTACAATTAATCACATCCATGCAATCAATCAGGGAGTCAAGGTAACTGCAGGGTGCAATCAAGCTCTCTATATGGTTTTCATAGATTACGAAAAGGCATTTGGTTCAGTTGAGATGCCAGTAGTCGTAGAGGCATTGCGTAACCGGGCAGGCAGGAGGGATACGTGAAAATTTGAGGAAATATCTACAAAGCTTCCAAGGCTACCTTGGTTCTCCACAAAGAACGTAGAAAGTTACCTATCAAGAAAAAAGTCAGGAAAACTGACACAATCTTTCCAATGCTAATCACTGCATGGTTAGAAGAAGCATTCAGGCTGGGAAGGCTAAGGAGTGAGGATCAACGGCGAATATCTCAGCAACCTTCGGTTTGCAGATGACATTGTTCTGCTCAGCAACACTGGAAACGAATTACGACAAATGATTGAGGCCCCTAATTAGGAAAGTGTAAAAGTGGGACTGATATGATTAATACGCATAATACAATGATAATGTTCAACAGACTGGCAAGGAAACAAGAATTCAGGTTCTCCAGTAAGCCTCCGGGGTCTGTACGGGAGTAGGTTTATCCATGTCAATTTCTCACGTAGGATTCTGATCACTGGAAGAAAATTTACAGAAGAATAAAAGTGGGTTGAAGTGCATATTGCAGCTAGTACCATATCTTGACTGGAAGCTTACCACTGTCGTTGAAAAGAAAAGTGTGCAGTTATTGCATTCTATCGGTGCTAACATATGGGGCCGAAACTTGGAGGTTTACGAAGAAGCTAGAGAACAAGTTAAGGACTGCGCAAAGAGTGGTGCAACGAAAAATGTTGAGCGTAACGTTACGAGACAGGACGAGAGCGGTGTCGATCAAATAGTAGACGAAAATATAGCCAGTATTCTAGTTGACATGGAGAAAAAAATGGAACTGGGCAGGCCATGAAAAGTGTAGGGGAGCTAACCGGTGGACAATTGGAGTTACAGAACGGATGCCAAGGTAAAGGAAGTGCAGTCAAGGACGGCAGAATGAAGGGGGGCTCACGAAATTACGAAATTCGTAGGCGAAAGTTGTAATCAGCTATCTCAAGGGAGGGGTGACTGGAGATTATAGGGAGAGGTGTTCATTTTGCAATGGATATAAAATAGGCTGCTGATGATGATGAAAATTCATATGCTGGAGGGCTTCGACATCATCTCCACGTTTCCAAGTGTGCTTTACAAATGTCGCCTGGGAGATTTGAGGCCACCCACTTTTTCATGGCAGGCGCATTCTCTGCACTGTTTGCGGAGATACTTCATTTAACGACGTACGTTCTTGTCACGTTCTAATTTTCGCATCGCCACAGGAATCATTCTGCCCAAGAGATAGAGAGAATGAAAGCATGCATAGAAAGACAGGGAAGTTAACCAGAAGTAGTTCTGGTTGACTATACTCTGCACGGGCGGAAAAGGCAGCGGCATAAAAAAAAAGAAAGCTAGTGCATAGGGGACGGGGATAGACAGAACACGAACACAAACAAGTGGTATGTACGATATAACTGTAGCGGGCGGCTTTCTTAATGTCTATCGTGGAGGCCCGTAGAGTGCAGGGATCTTAGTAGCGTGTATAAAGCTTTCTGCGCGGAGTTCATTTGGGAGAACTGGCCTACAACTTTTCGGTATAATAATACACAATTGTTCAATCGGTCCCGCAATCCTCACATCACCTGTGTCGCGGCACTATAGCGCGGAAAGGCACATTTAATGTGGGCCGAGCGTCTAATCACAGTTTCACGTGTTGCACGAGGGGTTCTTGGCGATTACGATAAGGAAGGAATAACAGTTTGCAAATGCGACTCCTAGCCGCAAACGGTACAGCATGGTATTTGTTCACCGCGTGGAAACCCAGGCGGTAGATGTATCTGTCTATCCGAAAAATGAACGTAAAGAGCACATAGTGAAAACGTTCGAGCCCCACAGGGGCAACGTACGTTTACGGGACATCAATCTCAGCCCAGTCGCGGCACCTGTTCCTGAAAGCATAATCGAAACACAGTGACCACTTACTTATGTATGTGCAGGTAGGGTGGCTTCATCGGTGTTGTCATTCCTGCTGATTTTTCAGTGTCCTGGAAGCCACTGAAAGATTATTTCATGTCCCTTGTCATGGCTGCTGGGCCGTTTTTTGTGATCCCAAGACAGCCCATCAGTGCAAACACAACCCAATGCGCCACAGATCCAATGAACAACTGGCCTCAGAAATTCGACACACTATCATCGCAGCCATTCTGCCCAAATGTACAACTACGCTTTGGTTGTTGAACATATTCTCGTGAAAAAATAATGAACGGTATAGGTCAAAACCTTTTGTGAGATGATTGATTATGTTGCTTAACGTCCTGAAGCATCGCGGACGTCACGAAGCACCATAGACATCCCGAAATATCACACCATCCCAAGTCATCACATGAGTCATCAAATAGCCTTGCGGATGTTTCAGCGGGAAGTTGAACCACCATTATTTTTTAACGGCGACGTACTACATGCGGTTATATCTTTCGGTTCGTGAATCTCAACACGATCACGTGACGGCATTATTAACGTTAACTGCTGTATAATTGTGGCCATAGGTCTTCAGGAGCATACTTTAGTATACACGACGGTGACATTCTTGTTATCAAATGCAAAAGCAGAAATCTGGACCGGGTGGTGGTTAATTGGACAGATAAACCGCTGTTTCCCTGGAAATGACAAACTTTTAATCTCGTTTCCCATAATTTCTGCTTAGGAAGTGAAACATTTTTTGTGAACATGTTCTCCTTACCTAATAGAACCTTCACTGAAAAAGATAGGGAATGTAGTTTTCCACCCGACGGCACCTGCGAACTCGAACCTACGGGCAACAAGTGGTCGGCTTATGGCCGTGGTTATATCTCGAGATAGGCGCGTTGACATTCAAGATATTCGCCGGTGTGCCCCGGCAACATTTATGCTTTCGACGAACCTTTTTTGTGAAATAGGGAGATTTCTGTCCACACTTAGGAAGTGCTCTCAATTTTTCCCCGAGCTTGCCGACACAAAGTAGTTGTGCGAATGTCGCACCACAGCTGCATGTGTTGCATGTAGGACCGTCAGTCATTCTTATTCAGGAAGGCACGGGAATTAGTTTGTGCCACACCGATCCATGAAGAAGTGGATTGCAGTGACAGCCCACTTTAATGGAACCTTGAATGACAGTCATTGATAGACTGGACAATCGTCCATTATCAGAACAAAAAGTTGTGGGTCATTACTTCCAAATATAGTGCGCACAAAAAGTAGTGTCTGCATCCCTGTAGTTGCTGAGGAACACGGGCCTACATGACTAACTTTGATAACATTGCGTGCTACCGCTGCTATGCAGCAAGATTGCGTACGCGGCTTAATTCGCAATCTTTCGTCTTTTTTTTCTTTCTAATCCTTTACCCGCTCACTCCTTACAGGCTAGGCAACCAGTACTATACAGCTGGTTAACCTCTCTGCCTTTATATACATTTCTCTCTTGTCCTTGCACTTGTTTCCACCACAAAGAAACAAGCCTTAGCTGAGGCAAACTGGAAAAGTCAGCTTAAAGCATCGCAAACTTGCATGTTGCCGAAACTTTGAAAGCGCGCAGTTAAAAAACAACTTTGGATTGACTTCCTCTTAGGTGAGATTTACGTCTTATCTTGACAAGCTTTGGCACTGAATTAAGCTCAGATTCAGCACTTTTGGGCGATTCTGAAACAAGAACTAAAAAAAGATAAAATCCGCTTCCTGAGCAACAAGAAAAAAATGACAAAACCATAGCGAATTCCAAACGTAATTAAGGATTGCGGAATCGTGCATGGTGACTGGATTCATATTTAAAAAAAATATATTGCAAGTTACTTTCTATGGATTCCAAATGGTACGAGTAGGGAAATGCTGGGATATTTCACGCTCCGCATGCAAAATAAGTGGAAAAAATAAATGTTGTCGCGCTGGGGCGACGCTCAACGTCACTTTCCTCTTTTGCGCTCCATTTGTTTACTCAGGGAACCGGAAGTGTGTGTGTCCGTGCACAAGTCCATACGTGCGCCGGGGACACTTTTTGTTAAGCAAGCACTCAGCTCGGGCGTCGAGCGGAAGGAAATACGGAACGCCATTTCCTATTTCACGCTGTCTGTTGCAATATCCATACAATGCGGGGGCCAGCCTATTTTGCTTTCGTTTTCTTTTTGAAAAAAAAAGAAAGAATAAAAGCAGCGAAGATGTCAGAATAGCTAGAAACACGCGGCTGAAGTTGCGATGCGACTGCAGCGGTCGTTTTGCTTGGTCATTGCTCTTTTGTAACTGGGGCGGGGAGCAAAAAAAAAAATGTTTAATCCTTCGCCTTGCGAGAAACAAGTCTTTAGTTATTTTTACTCTTGTACGCCAAAGTTTATTACCGGATGGTCCGGAACTCTGATTCGGATCAATTGTTTGGTCGGACTAAATTCAGTTTCTTCTTCCTTTTTTTTTTGTTGATGTAACCATAAGTTCTTTGGGCTTGTGTTAAGCTTGTGCCCTTGTATCGTTTTTTTCTCATTAGCTGTCCTTGTCCTTTCTTTAGCAGTGCATAGGTAATTTATTTTTAATTTATTTTTATTTTTTGGCGGGGGTACTTTCTGCGTCTCCTACTGTTGGCTTTTATGACTAAGATTTTGGACGCGATGTCCTTTTCATTCACCAATGTTTTCATCGACCACATCAAAAAGAAGAAACAAAGAAAGGCAAAAATGAAGGAAAGAAAAAAAGTTCTTTCTTTTTCTTCGGACCACAAAAATCGGCACCGGCCTTGGCCGCCTCTTGGTTCGCATTATATCCGGTCTTTTTTCCCCCATGTCCGATACCGGCCAACAGTGCAAGACAGCAGCCGGCACCAGAAAAGCTTGGGAAGGGGAAAAGAAGGCTTTGCTTTAAAAACGAGCGCGTGCGGAGCTTAATGTGGACTTTCACGTACAAATATTCCATCAATATGAGTTTCAGGACCTCAGAAACGATGACAACGGTGAACGCCGCTTGTTTGTGCTCCTCTCTCTCTCTCTCTCTCTCTTTTTCTGATTCCGTATTCTTTCTATTTGTCTCCCCCTGTTCCTTCCCCCCGTGAAGCGTAGCTAGCTGAAACTATCTCTCGTTAGTCTCCCTGCATTTCTTTGCTCTCTTTCACTGTCTGTGTCGATACCTTCAGCCTTCAAGCCACCATACCGTTATCGCTACGACCCATTTCTGAGCCCCACTCTTGTATTGTAGTTGCTCTCATTTTCTTACTGGCATAATTTTTTTTCTCAAGTGTTTATATGTTTTCAAAACAAACAATAATAATAACAATCATTTCCTCTCCTTTTCTCCTCTTCCACTGCAAACTAGACAGCCGAGCACATCTTTCGTTAACCTTCCTGCTCTTTTATTTGCATGTTTTTTCCCCTGCCCCCTCTCTCTTTCTCGACTAGACCGTGATACCCTGACGTAAAATGCCATATCTTCTGTTTTAAGTATTTGTTTTCTGTTTGTGATACCGTGTGATATATTTCTAATGGTTGTGTAATGTTCTAATGCTTTCGTAATATACGTGTGTCCCACCCAGCTAACGTTAGCAAAGCTATTAAAAAGGTATTTAAGAAACACGTTGCCAAATACGATTTTAAGACCTACGGTGTACGGCCTTCAGAGGTCTGACTACCGAACATTGTGGGTCTCAAAATCCTATCTTGCATCATGTTTTATCAATTTTCTTTATTACAGCATGGCTAACGTTAGCTGAGACACCTTACATATTCCTCGCATGTGACAGGTGCAGTCGCCCCCTCCTCCTGGAGCCATTATATCCTTATTAGGTCATGGCAGTATAGAAAAGCGTGTTTTATTATTTTCAAGTAACCTACGCTAAACAAAGATTCCTGAACTGTGAATAGTGAATAATGAACTCTGACACGTTAGGTCCAATAGACATTCGCAATCTTATCTCATGGCCGTGGCCCACTTTGGCGCGATATTTAGACTTTCGAGTGAGTTGCCCGTTCCAAACTGTCCAACATTTGCACCACCTGGCAAATGACGAGTGTTTATTGCTTTCGTGACGAATGCTTCTCGGTACTATCTGACGACGCACCCATCCATGAGGTACAATACGAGCCGTGCGCCAGCGGTCTGAGAGATAGGATGGGAATCTCGCCCGGCCTTGATTCAAGCGTTCTGTGGCGCCCACGGACGTTTATTTGGGTGCACATTGGTTTTGTCTTGTA
Source organism: Dermacentor albipictus (assembly GCF_038994185.2). Classification (NCBI taxonomy): domain Eukaryota; kingdom Metazoa; phylum Arthropoda; class Arachnida; order Ixodida; family Ixodidae; genus Dermacentor; species Dermacentor albipictus. Next base: position 125,723,705 of record NC_091825.1, read on the forward strand.
ACGGGCAATTAACCGCGGTCATTCTGGCCTTAATTGGGCTTCGCCTCGGTGGTCGCATAACACGAGAAAAACGAACTAGAAAGGAACACAGCCTGATGCAACAAGCGAGAAAAAAAAAGAACCAGAGAGATGCCATATGATGCATGTTCTCGTTGGTTTCGCGGTAGAGTCGCTGAAAAATAAATCAGGACATACTGGCACTCTCCGGTCGTTGCTTGTTATCTTTTCTTTTCCAATAATTAGATGCTAACCGCTACGTGCCCTCCCGCCGCCCCTGAAGAATAATTAACTTTCGCGGCTTAATGAGCAAACTCGACTTCCAAGTCACTGTTTATCTTTTCTTGTGGAGGGACACGCGTCGTTTGATTCACTCCATGACTGCTTTACGGCTATACAGGGGAGTCTATTCATGGTTTGAGGCTACCGAATTTCTTTACTCGCCGTGTCTTTACTTCCTCTCCCTTTATCATCATTCGTTAGCGTATAGTTGCCTACCCGACATAGTTAAGTTCTACATAGTTAAGAGCTTAGTTAAGGTAGCCATAGCTCACGGCCCGCTCAGATTTCCCTATATCCAAATACACGCAAAACGCATAAATGATTTTGTAACAGAACCGCTGCAGACAGCTGAATGAAATTTGTTACATCGGAGATAAAAGGTAAGCGCTAATGATTTTACTAACCAGCATTTTACTTTGAAACCTGGAATTTTTACAACTTGCCGGAAATCAGTAACCTTAAAAAAATATGAATTTGGAATTAGAAATTAGGAAACTTAATATTAGGAATTCGTAACTCAGAATCAAAATCACATATCGCAGTTCTGCAAACTGCATCTCTTAGAGAATCTTAAGCGGACGAACTTTCTACATGAGTTTACAGCTTACGTGAACTTGTTAGAATGTTTGCAAATGGTTTGCGAAATTCCTACTCACAAATAAGTGGCATACTTAAGAGGGGTTAATAATACATATAAATTTCGTCTGATTCGAGTACATTATTGGGTGCATTTTGTACCCAATAATAAATACACAGTGATAAAGTGATATCGTTTTGCATTGCTGAGTTGTCAAGTTGTAAAATTGATGGCTGAATTATTATTTCTTTATCTTGCAATTTTTTGTATTTTTTGTAAAAGCATTGAGGACCTAACTAAATATATGCTTCCAAGAAGCCATAATATCATAAATCTTTTTCTGCAACAAATGTAAAAATCGGTGCAGCGGTTGCCGAGAAACGGGAATATCCCTTGTCCATGTATTTAGATAGGCGCGCCTGAGTTAAATCTTCCTCTTAACATCCTGGCCTGCTTTCATTCCTCTCCTTTTTTAACGTATCGCCAATGTCATACTAACAACATAGCAAGACCCTTCTAACCAAAGTGCCTTCCTTCGGGAAAAAAGAAATGTAGGCACAAGTATATAAAATGAAATCGATGTGGAGGTCTGGAGATCCGCATCAAGCGTCAAGCATTAAGCATCAAGCAGTGCTTTTTTAATCTCCTAAAATAAATTGCTTCTGTTATTCCGCGGAGTCATTCTATCTCATTCACACCGCTTCGTAACCCACTAATTAGATCAAGATTTCCCGTTAAAGTAGCTAGCATTTTCACATATATCAGTTGCGTGCATATTATTTTAGAAACAATCCACTCGCTGTGTCACTGAGCAAGCAATGACTGCTACTGGTTCGTTATTTCGTGCGGGCTACTCATTGGTCCCGGTCAGCTGAAGTACTGAAAGCGTTTAGTGTGATCGAATCGCGCATTCACCCTCATCCTGAATCCTGAGCCTTTGCGCTCGTAAAAGGCCCATCGGCTTAAAGAACCGACGTAATCTGGGAACGAAACCTACTCAAGGTCAGATGAAGATAGAAAAAAAAAAATATCCTTAGTCAACGTCAATCCTTCCACGTTGGGATAGTTTATTGCTTGACGCACCGAAGAAGGGGTCCCCTATGAAAATGGCCATTGCCTTTATGTTTCCTTTATGTTTCCTTCTTGTGTCCTATGTGACCTTTATGTTTCCTTGTCCTTTGTGTGACCTCCAGGATGTGAACTTTGTGTGTACTACGTGTTTACTCATCCTAACGTATACCTCGAGGAAGTTACCTTTATTATGCCTCTAGGATGTGTCCTTTATGTTTACGGCAGGATGTTAACTGGATGTGCACTATGTGTTACCTGAGTGTACACTTGAGTGCACATGTAGGTAACATAGAGTGCACATAACAACTGTCTTTACATATAATATAGGCAGATCTATCTGTACTGTGTGACAGGCATTGATACACTCAGCAGAGTCATTGTAAGTACTAAATCTTGACTTATGCTTTCATTTGGTCCAAGAAAACAACCCTTATTATAATTCTTGTAGGATGTGTCCTTTGTGTTTACGGCAGGATGTTACCTAGGTGTGCACTTCAGTACACACGTAGGTAACATAGAGCATATAGTGGGCGAGTTGGTTACGATTCATCGTACCTTTAGCAACAGCGCAAAAGCAACGCGGAAACAAGGAACACTCCGAAGAAACAGCGCCGTCTTGTTGTGTTTCTTCCTTTTGTCCGTGTCGCTTTCGCGCTGACCACAAGTACGAGTAACTGCTGTGTCGATATTAGCACGCGTAGAAGCAGGGCAGCGCGGATCCCGTAAATGCTTGCTTGGGCGTACAACTGAACAATTTATAATTGTGAGTTGGCTAAGTATGAAAGTTGTGTGCGGAGTATGGCCGTATTTGATTACGCGAGCATGCAAGCAGTATGCCTGTTTCACTTTGGCCGAAGTTCCGCTGCCGCTGCAAGCCAGCTATCGCCACATTTTGTCGCCTTCATTTCTTACGCTACGAGCAAATATGGTGCCACCTATGCAAGATAAAGCCTAACATTCTCAAAAACACGCCACTGGGCACCATAAGAAGCGTGTATATGTGTGGCAATTCCGAATTTCTGATCGGTAGGCGTCACAGCTTTCGCGGCTGCCCGCACACCGTGCGCCATCCCAAGCGACGGAACAGCACATGATGCGCGCTGATTGGCTCGTGTCCGCCGACAAACCACAGGACAAGCGTTCGCGCATAGTTCGTCTAAAATCTCTGCATATACTTTAAAAAAACAAGGCAGCGCACCAAGACACTTTAAAATCAATAATTTGTGTTTAAATACCAGCCTTCCTTCCTGCAACGACGTTTTTAAATCTCGAAGGCCGTGCTTTTCCAAAATGCACGCCCTAAAGAAAAATGTAGATCTCGGAGGCTAAATTCACGTTTTAACCGCAGTGCGGCGCTGCCGCAGTGTAACGGTTGGCGGTGAGCTGGGTCACGTTGTTTTGCTGTGAGCGGTGAGAGTGTTCGTTACACAGTAATTTAATCATATTTTCGAAGTGCATAAACAAACTGTGATCCGTACCGTGTGCATTAACCATCAGGAAACCTCTGGACTCGTGTAACGCCATTAGTTCGCCTTATGTTTCGTGTGATACGCCAGTGTCTTGTGTAGCGCCCGTCCGAGCGGCCTTTGTTCTCGCCTGTCCGCGTTCGCTCGTGGAATACCTGATACTGTGGCTTCGAATTATGGTGCGTGAAAGAATTTGTTGACAGTTGTGCTTTCGTGCGCTGGTGTTCATCGGCGATTCAACAGTGTTCGCGCTGGAAAGAGTGTCGTCGCGTGGTGCCTGCGAGACGAAGAAGCCGTTTGCTGACCACATTGAAGGTAAGCAGATCTGACGCTTGCGCGCATTCTCGCAGCTTTTGGTTCATGTAGTAAGCTTTGTGGAACGACAACAGAACACTTTCTGAGCGTACGTTGACCATGTTGCTGTGCACATTTAGCAAAGCGTTTCACGAGGGGAGTTTCCGTGAAATGTATCATTTCTTACCGCTTACTTGCTTTATGGAGTGATGTGCTACCACCGCCGATTGTTGGGACTTAATGGGCAAATATTTACGTAAACGCTGAAAGTTACTGTTTTCTCGGTAGTTTCCCGGCAAGAAATTCTTCCGTAGATATGAATTTCCGCAAGTTACGTTTGTAATGCATGTCGATGTGTCACGGGCATCGCGAGTTGGCACGCGACTGCGATGTTTGACACTTGAACAGGTATTAGCTTGTGTGAAGATTACTTTATTGATAGTGTTCAGATTGAAGTGCAGCTTCGCGAGAACTTGTCTGCATTGTTTGTGTTCTTCGACGTGCTCGTGTATTTGTCTTCTATATTGTAGGGCAAATGTAGACCGACATTACAACAGCGAAATTTCTTTTTAATCGAGGCATCTCAATCAGACGCTCGTTTTCATTAATATTTTCATCCGAAGAACGGGATGTGAGTTCCTGCGATTGTTAAAGACAGTGGTTTGTAGCACTGCCTAATAAGGGATGCGATTTTCTTGCGATGCTTTGCGCTCGATGTTTGCCACTCTTATAACCCACCTTTCACGGCTGGCTGTTATAGTTAATAACGATAGCGGAATGTCGGTCAGATCAATGAGCAAAGGAGTAGCATCGGAAAAGGGATCGCTACAAAATCGCGGTATAGGTTTTAGACCCTTCGTAATCGATTGTTCATTTGATTTACTAGATCTTTAAGTTTTGGTGATAATTTCCCATGTAGTCTGATGTTTGCGGCTGGTTTTATTCCCGCCTGAATTTTACCATATAACAGTGTAACCACTTGAGATATAACTACGAGACATCTGTACAAGCAGGCACACAAAGATTTGTTGGCCAGTTGCCTACTCCTATAGGTCATGTACTACTTAGCAGCTGCTGCAGAAATGTTTAAAAAAATTTGTGAGCAATTTAATACCTGAGTGGACTGGCAGCTCAGTCTCTTTCAAACAATTAGTTAAAAGCTTCTGTGTTGCCCTGATGTCTTTATGATCTGTTTTTGACTTCTCCACGTTTCTTCGCTGTGTGCATACAGGCCAGGCTGTTCTTGCTTAAATGAATATTTTTGAATAAGTGAAAAAGATTGGCTTTTGTTTTGTTTTTCAGGTGCCTTGTGAGCTCTCACCCAAGCAACACATTCCAGAGGTCTGCTGTGAGCAGACGTGGCAAACTGAAGTAACATTCAGATAGTCCAATAAACTGTTCGTAGTTTCAGACAAACTTTTGCAAAGTATAGTCAAAACTTTCTTTTAAAAGTGCAAGCACTGATCCAACCTGATCTTTCCATCCAAACATTACATATTATATTAGTCACAAAGACATAACTAGAACAGCAGCACTGCAGTGAGGAACGTACAGTGGTTCTCCAAGTGTTATACTGAAATAATCTATGAAGGCTAATTAGTTTGCAATTTTAGAACAAATTGTCATGAATTTCTGTGCCATAGCAGAGTTTCAATCCATGCGCTGCATCATGTAGGGAACAGTAACCTTACAATGAAAACCAATGCAAAACTTTTTAACTCAGGAAAAATTTATAAATATAAAATGTGTACACGGAACTCTTCATCTATGCATGTCTACGTAAAATACAGGATTTAGTCACTGCGGCCACATAAAGGATGCATAAAGGTAGGACACACGAAGGGAACATAAAAGCAGTGGCCAAATTTCAACATGGAGGAAACATAAAGTACGGTAACATAAGGGATACATAAAGGGAGGACACACGAAGGAAACATAAAAGCAGTGGCCAAATTTCAACATGGAGGAAACATAAAGTACGGTAACATAAGGGATACATAAAGGGAGGACACACGAAGGAAACATAAAAGCAGTGGCCAAATTTCAACATGGAGGAAACATAAAGGATATTTCCTCATGTGAACTGCGGGAAACATACAGTAAACATAAAGGACATAACCATTTTCATAAGGGGTATGTAGAAGACGGTCAGTCTAATCGAGTCAAGGGGTTGATTGCTGCCGGCAGGAACAGCTGTGTTACTGACAGTGAAATCCACCGTGCCTTCATGATACTGAAGAAGAATAAAAGTAGACCGCTAGCATAGGTCGGCAGTGGGAACCAATACCTACTATGATGCAATGGTCCAGACGAGGAGATGTATCAGGCTATCCTGAACGTTGCGTCAACTAAATCCCTCGGTGTATTTCCTAACTTGGCGGATACCGAAGGCCTCCCTCCGAGCAGTCGTGGTTTGCTTGACGGCAGGAACAGGGCTCGGGAAGCCAGAGTTCAGAAAGCAAGCGCAAGATTGGCGCAACGCCAAGGTGGCTGCCTCGAACAGATACATGGACAGAAGATTGAATGTTATTGCGGCAAAGCAGAAACAAACCGAAAGGAAGATGGATAATGGCACGTGAATACCACTTGTTCAACGGCAGACTAAAGAACTACAATGGCTCCTAACGTAGCCTGTGTTGAAAACAAAATAAATAACAAAAATGCAACGACACTAGACAAAGAAAGCTTCACTGTAGAAGGCCTGGCAGCATGCAGCGATGCCATAAAAAGGATAGCGGTAACCAAAAAACAATGCACAGACCACAGAGAAAATGCTCGTAATTAATCAAAGAGAGCGATCTCGGCAAAACGTGTGAATCTATCAAGTGCACGACGCGAATTGTGTTGTACTTGCTGGAAGGCACGCGGGCACCAAGGATTACGCCACAACTTTCGACGAGTCGTGTGCAAAAGCCGACGCGCTTGACCCGCTCATCAAACTTCGATGATCACCGACTGTGCTCGCCGGTGTCGTTGCGCTTCAAGTGTCACGTTCTTTTGTGGGCACAGGTTTGCCCAATAAACAGTTTCGTCCTTCGCAATTTTGTCATACTGTGTTCATCACCCCCACTATATACAACGTGGCAATATACAGTTAACGACACTTTGTACATAAAAACGAGAGTTGAGAATATTGCGCCTGCGTTGTTTAAGATGTTTGCAATGTGCTGATGTTTGGCATTGAAAGGTGAACCACTGGGTCTTATTTTAAACCATAAGCAGCTGTTGGCACTTTCATATTAACGAGGTGCTTTCGCTAAGAGTGAACAACCTCTGTATACGCACTTTACAGCGCACTTTACACAAGCCAAATCTTGCACTGGCGTTAATGTTGCAACTGCAAGCGATAGTTACTACTTCCATTCATGCGCACGTTTTACCAGCTACTAATAGGACATAGCAACAAAGAAGGTATTAAAATATGTAAGCAATCACTTACATATTACACACAAGCCTTACTCTTTGACCGCCCGCAGAAGCGGACGATTAGCTGAGCGTCAATGAGAAGGCACTTTTCTTGAAAATATAACCCTGGTCTCGGCTCGCGCTGGTTCGCGCCGCGCGAGAACGAAACTGCCGCGGTAGCATGCAGCAGTGGCAAGACGAAGGAGCTGCGTGTAAGCGTCCGCTACCGCGGGCAGGGAAAGAACAAGGCTTGTCTGTATGTGCGGCCAAACGTGCACAGACGCATCTTATGTTGGGCACAACAAGTACCCTTAGACGTCGCTGGCTGGCTCCAGAGCGCCCCGGCGGTTGCCGTTGGCGCGCTCCACACGGGGGTGTCGCGCACTGTACTTATAGTTCAGCGCTCTTATGCTAAACCACGACAGATTGATACTACACCTAGTGATGAGGAGCAAGACGGTAGCTTTCGGGTAGCTAGCCCACCACAAATTCTGTGTTATTTGCCTACTCTCGCGCTTATATATATATATATATATATATATTCATTCATTCATTCATTCATTCATTCAGAATTTTATTTAAGACAACGAAAAGGTTGTCCAGGGTGACGTGGCAAAAGGCATACTTTGCCTGACGAGGCCACGCCACCCGGATGACAGGCGGCACCACAGGCTACAAAAATCAAGAAAGAGCATTACATAATAGAACACACATTCAATATTTTTTACACAATGCATAAGACATCCTTACAAAACACAGGCTTTCGGCGGAAAAACAAAACAGCATACTTCAAAGCACAATTCGACCATAGCAGTATTTACAAAACACACTAGTGATAGGTATACGTTCAGTTTTCACCTTTAAGGTTCATTTATGAGCATTGCTTTAATTAACATTTTGTATTTACGTATAGAGGGAGTGCTGCGTACAGTATCCAGAATAATAGGGTATTGATTAATTAAGTCAGGAATTTGCCATCCTAACCCCTGAAAACCGTAATTAGTGCGTACACGAGGTGTTTCCATACATTGTTTCCTAAGTTCGTATGTGCTAAGTTTAGTGTGATAGGTGGTTTCGAAGGTTATTTTGTCTAGTTTGTACTGGCGTAATATTTCCAATATATAACAATATATATATATATATATATATATATATATATTGTTTGTTTATATTGTTTTTTACAATACTGTCGCGTTAATTAATAAGCTATTAATAGCAAGAAAATATTTGGAGGGCGCTTAAGCTTCGTCTTCGAAAGTGGAACGCGATATATCATTAAAACATCCTTGACTGATTCTCACGCTTCCGGGCAACGGCAGCTTACACGTAACAGTAATGTTTACCGGGAAACACTGACGATGAATTCCATGCAGGAATGCGAGCTTTCTGGTAGAAACGCGGCTTCTTGCGTCGGCCGACCTTCTTTTATTGTTTCGCACTTTTGATATTTCAGTCTGGGAAAATTTAACATAAAAAACATGCGCTGTCGGTGTTTTGAGCCAGTGTCATTTATTTGTGGACTACTATTCTCACAATTCCGAGGAACAACTTTGTAAAGAACGTAAGAAGTAACTTTAGTGCAAGAAAAACAACTTTAGTGCCATATAGAACATGGGTGGTTCGCAACAACTTCGTCGGCCGCGGTCGCCGGCGTGGACGCTTACGCCGACACCGGCTTTCGTGCGACACGGGGCCCTTAACGCTCTTGCGCTAACTAAACAATTAGGCAGTATGGCCTGAAAGGTGAACGATTAACAGCGATAGCAAGTTCTAGTGTTGCACTCGAATTCCTTGGAGGTCCCTCTAACTACACGCTTGTGCGACGAGTAGTTCCCAGACGCAGCACTCAAGGCAAATGCTGCTGCCTGCAGCAGCACCAGGGAAGCTGCCAGGCGACTCACAACGCTGGCGAACGTTCTCACAGCGAACGTCGCCAGTGGCGTTACAGGCATCGCATCTCTATTGCGCACGAGATGAGAAGGACAGAAAACCGTCGAAAACAGTCGGTCAGCGCCCCCAGTGAATTAATGTTTAAAAAACAGCGCGAAAAACGTACACCACCCAACCGAATAGAGGATGGGACACACAGCGCCATGTGTGTCCCATCCTCTGCTCCGTTGTCCATTGTACGTTTTTAGCGCTGTTTTTTTTTTTAACATTATGTAGAACCACCGACTTGCCCAGTCTGCCATTCTTCTGCTGCGAATTTGCCTGGCACTTTCTGCCGAGACAACGGCACCACGCACCAGCTCAATCAGGAATAATAGAGAGCTAACAGCGCGCATGCGTACAAGGCTAATTCCTATAGCGGAAGGCCGAACGTGGCCCTCGCTTCGCCACCGAGGTGATTGAGCGTAGCCCTGAAGGTGCATGCACTTACGCTCGTTATTGCTTTTTTTTTTCTTTTTTTTGGAACCCAACGCACTCCTCGTCCCTGGAGACTCTGTAATCTATAGCGCGCGGGAGTCGCGCATGCGCCATCAGTGGGACAGTAAGGCAACGGTGGCACCGACGCTGCGAATAGCCACGAGCGTCCCTACAAACTGCCAACGCTTCACTAAGTGCGACGAAGAGTGCGTAACATCCACCTCACCACCTCCTCAACGAGGAGAGGCACACAGACTCATAATTTAGTGCAACGCGACAGCAAAACAATGGGCCTTCCTGGGTAGGCATTCTGTAAGAGTCCACCAGTGGACATGTCCATTTCGTCTGCTGCTGAACTTCTGATTGGCTGCACTGGGCTGCTCTGGGCTGCGCATACGCGTCAGTGAGGCGAATATCTCCCTTGGGCACACAAGCACTCCGTGTGTTTGTTTCATCTTTGTCCGTTTTTTTCCTGTCGCGTTGCATTTCATAATAAATCAAAAACTAGCCCGACTTTTCGTTCCTCTGTCAGAGAAACATTGACTGTGCTTCATTACTCGCCGTGAAGGCGGCTAAATGGACATTAAGCGGGTAGTAGCATTGTAATAGCGGCCATCTAACAAATCGTTCTAATTATGACCAAGCCACCTAAAAAGGCAGCCTAATGAAGATAGCATCAAAGCAACAAACGATGCAGACTACGTTGTTGTGCAAACAAGGTGGCTTATTTGAATGATTGCGAACTCGAACAAAGAGAGAGAGAGAGAAAAGGGTGCACAGAAAGGCAGGGAGGTTAACCAGAGGCAGTTCAGGTTGGCTACCCTGCACGGGGGGAAGGATGAAGGTTGATAAAAAGAGAAGGAGAGCGGAAAAGCGAGTTAGAGAGAAATAGAGACGAACACAAGCTCAAATAAGTAGTCCCGCTTTCTTGTGCTCTTAAAGTAGGCTTTGTCGCGTTCCTACATTCGCACATATAAAGATAAAATGTGGTGCTTTTCGCAAATCAGTTCTGCGGGATAGCAAGAGGTGGAAGAACGTTCTGAAAGAAAATAAATGTCATCTGTCTGACCTTGGCACGTAGCTACAAAGGAAACCCATACGGGTTTCTCAGAAAGAAAACTTCGCAGTTGAAGAAATAATTGTCCAAGTCACCGGAAACTCGGGTGGAGATGGCAATTTTTTTTTTCTTTTCCAGATCTGCTTTTCTGAACTGTTTTTGTTGTTATTGCTGCCGCGAGATGGCCTCTAATCGCAAAGACATCCGCCAGATGTATTCCATTACTTGGGCTCAGGGCTGTCTTCATAGCTGTCCACGTAGACTAGTCTCCAAATACAGAACTGAAAGACGCTGTCACCGTTCCTCCATTTCGTTCCTACGGCAGCAGTGGCGCTTTCAATGTCTGCCATCCGCAAGGGGAGAAATGGCGCCGTCGTCATGGAAATAGGCGGGGAAAACCATAAAAGCCTTCGATGGCACCCGTGGCTGTATAAACGGACGAATAAGGAATTTTATTCGTAACACCGATACAACAAGACAGGTAAAAACAGGTTATACAGCAGACAAGTTTCTCGTAGTACGTGAGCACATGTCAGAAATCTACAGCAGGTTCCCTAACACTATTACAAAGTTTTTTTCACAGCACTTAATTAAGTCTGCCATGACTAATAAATCAAGGCTCATTCACTCTAAGCCAACACGACACCGACACCGACCACTGACCGACTAGTCAACTGACCGTGTCGCTGAGAAGCATTCTGTCGCACTAGGCCGGCAACCCCGCCGACGCGACGGACGACACTAAAAGCTCAACCAGACGTACGCGTTCCAATGCGCCCGCACGCGCCGCACCACGCCTGGGCGCGTACGGTGTCAGGCGCGGAGGCTGTTTCGCGTGTCGGCGCGCGGCGGCGTGGAGACCTACAACCGCTAGGTTTTCGCGCCCGCGCCGGAAGCTGCCGCTCGCGTCAGTAGCATGACGCACCTCACATGACTACGGCAAGCCAACGTCACTTCCGGAACGACTCTTCGCGCGACGTTCAGGCAAGCCCGGGTAGGATGGCTAGAATGGGAGGTGTCAGCATCGGCTGGGCTGCGCCGCGTATGGCGGTGCGGCATTTTTTCATGACAGCGACAGGTGGCGCGCTCGTCGTCTCCGAGATGCCTAGCGTGATGTGTTTGAGCAATCTCTCCGGCTCCACGGGCGCGTCGTGAAGTCTGTGGTGAAGTTAGCTTCGCCTTCCCCGCTTTTATTGTGTTCTCTTGCAATATGTAACACACATGCTTAACACGGCCGTTAAGCGAAGGCTAGACTGCCTTGAACATGGCAAGCTAGCAACACTGCGCCGCCGCGACGAGACGCGCGGCTACGCGCGGCAACTCGTGCATCGTTTGGGTGCGCGCCCTCTTCCTCCGTCGGGCGCGACGCGACGTCGAGTCAGTGCGGCATGTGCGGACGCATTGGAACGCGTACGTCTGGTTGAGCCTTAAGTCGTCGCAGCGCATGTGGCAGGCTTTCGTAACGCCGACGCCGACCAGTCTGCCAACACGACAAAACCAGTCTGACAACCGTCGTCTGTGGCCAGTCATCGTGAGATTGGTCGCAGAGCGAACACATCGCACTTACAGCGCGATTGCCGAAACAGCTACGCCACTACCGACTGTTTCAGCGAACACTTTCAAAAATTTATAAAACTTGCCCGTGGCAAATACCACACTTCCAGACCATGAGCTGGTGCTGCTCGAATAGGCGGACATGTACACAAAAAATAATTGAAATGCGTAATCGACTAACTAACACAAACCCACTATTTAAGTTTTTAACTAATTACCTTATGGCAGATATCGCAATTTACAAATTCTAGCCGGCGAGTTCGCAACGCGGATTCACTTGGAACGAATTCTCAAGATGACCCCAGTTTCGAGATGATAATTCCCGAACTTCACAGAGAAATGCGTTGGCGTTCTAGTTAATTTGTGCTTCAATGCATAAAACGACGTTTTGTTAAGAAAGCAAATGGAACGACAGTGCCTTTGTACCGCAAGCTTGACGGCGCCTATCACGTAAGTAGAGTCATCCACACACTTCTTTTCAAGTGGTTCAATTAAAGGTATAAACAAGGCACCACACGTAGCTGGCACTCCGCATTGGTGAACACCGCACACGTGTGAAAAGATTTTGTCGCGACTTTGTCGGGACGCGACCTGTCTGCCGACACGGGGCCCGGCAGACTGTCGGCGCGTACTGCCGGTGTCGGTACAGTGTGACAAAGGCGGCGACAAGAAGGAAAAACTTTGTCGCCGACAGTCGGCAGACCAAAATCAGTGCCCTCTTGGCCTAGTGTGAGTGAGTCTTAGTACGAAAAGTGATTGTTAGCGAAAGACGTGAAACAATCAAACTCGACATCAGTTCCCTGCTGTCTTAAACAACCACCCTAATCACTCAGGTCGTAAGCGCGGTCTTTCTGTCCGATTTTTTACAGTTCTTGAACTTTCTGGAAATGCTTATATTAATCGTCGGCTATTTTTATGAGAGCTTACATCTTTTTACCTAATGCAGCCGTAGCTAGAATGGAAGGTTATCAAACTATTTATTTTTAAGTTACTTTTGCTGAGTGAGAGTTTGCGAAGAGACTGCTGGAGACCAAGCAGAACCACGGCTAGGTTGGGCACGGATGCAGCATACGGCCTGCACACTAGGCCCGTTTCCTCTCTTTCGCGACATCCCATGCCGTGGCGCTGTTACCCTACCCGATAACTAGTCCTTCAAGGTGCCTACACTTGGGGTGGCAGCGTGATTCCTAGTTCGTGACTGGGACCACAAAAAAATGATATTAGCTGACCTGATATGACAGAACAAATAAATGACGCGTCAACGTGCAAATGAAGCGGAACGTGCAAAAGGTTCAAATAGTAAAGGAGAGCTACTTTTGCTAGACGTGATGACATTGTCCCTTCATAGAGTTGGGTCCACGTTAGTTTGCCGTATCGCTGACTGGGATCTGACCAGTTGCGTTCGTTTTCCGTAGAGACTAGAAAACTCGGACATTGGTGATTAAACACAGGTCAAATCATATTTATTTTGTGATATATTTTCAAAAACAGAGCGTAATATTGGTGGTCTAGTTTAGATCCTTAAGCACAAGAGTGTCATGCTGTTTTGATCAAACTGGAATTTGTAGGTATTTTCTCGATTGTTCAGGTCCGCAAATGTTTTTGTGATGTTCAGAAGCGATTCTCGTACCAATTTATTCAAAACATGATTTGTCATTTCATCTTTACGTATCTTCGACCACTCTTCAGCCGGTGAGTCTGGATAAAATAGGGCACAATTGAGGCGACCAAGAAAGCTTCTCTGGCAGTAAGTTTACAGCTCGTTCCACGTATATTTTTAAGGTGTTGAACTGCGAGATCTGACTTTCTTGAGCTCCTGCATGTGAAGCCGGTCCGGACGCGCACGTGTGTCTGCTTTCTTCTGCAACTAGTACAGGAGAACAACTTGAGCAGGTTTCTACAGACATCATGGTCTATGACACCAAGCTAGGTGCGGAACCTTCTCAGATGAAGCCAACAGACAATGACACCAAAGAGAGCATATGTTAATTACTTGTTTTGTTTGAATGTAGGAATGGCAAAGGAAGGGAAATGAAAGTGAACGAAAAAACAACAACAAGAACGCCGCAGGAGGGATACGAACCCACGTTTTCGCACTACGCGTGCGATGCTCTTCACTAATTGAACTACTACAGCGCCGTTTTACAGCGGAGCTGTTAGCCTCTATACTCCGTTCCATACACAGCAGTCAGCGCTGTGGAGGCTAGAGAGAGTGTTTATTTATGTGGGCTCACTATTGAACGAAACAAGCTTTAATAATTAGAAACGAACACACTGTGGCATACTGCTGCTAATGCGTTGTTTTAGATCATTTTTATTTTTGTTGTTCTTTTCAGGTATTTTTTTTTATTTGCAACCCGTCGCGAGGAGCCTCACCTGCATGCATGCTCGCGCGAGTGAACGCTGCTGGCACGCAGCGAAGCGTAGACGAAACGCGCGGAGGGACAACTTTTCTTGACCTAACTTCTTGCGTAGCTCCCACAGAATTATGCTTTTCGTATATTCGAATTACAATCCGATGCTATCATGTCTACAAGTAGGGCGTAAGTCTTATTTTGCGAGTTTTCCAACGCATTTTGCTCTGAGAAATTCTGTTATTTCAACAACGCACTAGCGGTAGACGGAGGGCCTACAAGAATGTGGAGGTTTGCTGCGCTAGCGGCTCCGGCACCTATTCCAACAACAATATTAAGCCACGACTGTGCTTCACGTGCAAGCCTCGGGGTGTCGCCACCGGGGCAACGACGACAGCGCCCTCACAGTATAGTTTCTTTCGCTATGGCGCCCTGCCGGCAGCGGTAATCGAAACGTCTCCTAAGCCCTTATATCGTAGAGTTAATTTGTAATGATTCAAATAAATACATATAGAAAAACATTGCTCTTTTCATTTTAAAGCCTTTGGAAACAAATACGGTTTGAACGCTGAAACACTTCATATATCACGACACACATTTGAAACTGGCAACGGCAAGGCGTGGCTCATAATCGGAAAGTGGTGTTGGCCCGTAAAACATATATATATATATATATATATATATATATATATATATATATATATATTTAATTTTGAAGTTAAACTGAATAGTAATGAAAACATCATCTAGTATTAATAAACAAACGTTTTTCTGATAACAGTCCAGTTACTGTTATAATCCAGGTGCCGCTAGCATTGCCTGCGAAAACCGGCCCCATTGGCTATATGGCAATGTTACGGGTTTGCCGAAGCTATCATGTCTACAGATTGTGTGTAAGTCGTACTTTACGAATTTTTATGACGAACTTTACTTTCAAACGTTCATTTAGTTCAATAGTGCAATTGCGCTTGGCGAAGGGCCTACAAGGATGAGGATGCATGCTGCATATGCGGACACTTGCGTGCGGGCAGTCGAACATAAAAGTTCGCGGACCACGCAATCTAAGAAAACGTCGAATTTCCGAGCATCCTGCAAGAGTAGCCAGTAAAACTGCACATCACAATGTTGTTGTCATATCCTTGTAGATGATGGAGATGGGAATAATAGGCTGCGTTGTGAGGCCCTGGAAATGCGTAGCTTTTCCTCAGATCCCGTGGTCCGTAATATTTTGTGCTCTCTCTCTCTCTCTGTCTCTCTGGCGCTCTAGATGAAAGCACCGGCTGCAACTATGTAAATGCGTTCTACGATTGTGTGGCCAGCCACCAGTGCCCCCAACCTTGCTGTAAAGCTGAGTGACCGTACACTTGCCAAAGGGAAGATTTCGCACGTCCTCTAGAACCACGTGTCTCATTTACCAGTAGTCTGAACTGCGCTCGGAGTATGGCTTGGAGTGGCATATTGAAATGCATACTCCTTTCATATCAGTATGGGCAATAGTCCAGTTTGTGAGTTCTGTGCACTGTAAACGGAAATAACTCCGAGGTGGGAGTATAACGCTTGTCCTCTAGCGACCCCCCGGTTCGGAGTTTATTATGCTCCGTATGATCGGAGTAGAATTTTTACTCCGTGCGAGCGGAATTTTTGCGTGGCATTATGGCAGTTCTTTTTTCTATTTTTTTCTTTTTTTTTGCTTTACAATGGACGGAGTTTTTTCGAGGTGCAACGGGAGTATAAAAAGAGGCATCGCGTGCGTTTGCGCGAACATCTTTACATGCAGAGGCTGCTGGTCAAATTTCGAAATATGCACACGAGACCGCATCAAATTCGACGAAACAAGTCAATGAAAGCACATATATCATGACATACATAAACATTTCAGAAACGCCCAATGCAGAAGTTTGTAAGATATCCCACGTACACGCGATACCCAAGAAGCAATGGTGCCAGTATATATAGCCACGATACTGTGTGCCTCTAAACCGCCTAGGGAGCAGCTGTGCTGTTTTCAGAATTACGACTCACAGGCTCGTTCATACGATATGTGCCTCTCTGATATTAACACAACACCTTAATCAACACAAAACTGTTAATTCAGAATAGTGAGAGAAAAACGTTAATGGCGTTAATTTTCACAATTAGCATGCCATTCTGATTGCTGGAGCGACTTCGCACACTGCCGGCGTTCGCGGCCAAAAAGTAGTGCGTTAGTTACAGTAAGCAAGAAAAATGTAAGTACGTCTGCTTCATAGCAAAATTACATTTTTGCGATATAGTGGTAGCGTAGCAACAACTTATTACGTGTGAGCATGACCCGCAGCAGCCGACGTAACACCGAAAAATGCGCAGCAATACATTTTATACACCGCACTACTTGCTCCGCGTCCAAGCAATCTCTCTCGGTTGTGAAAAGGAGCTACATAGTTGATCTGTCGAGTGAATGCTTAAACTCGGAGCGAGCAGGCATGCGTCTAATCAGTGTCTCGGGTAGAGCGTAATGTTAATGCAATATCGGAAGCAATGACGTGACCAAAACCTATATGCGCGATAACAATTCGATGCACATCGCTCAATAAAAAGCTTTATTTACAGTACGCATACTTATGTCCTACCGTCTTTCTTCGGGTGAAAATATCCGTTCGCAGATACATAAAACCAGTTGCTTGCACTCCGATCTTTCTCACTGGCAACACAGCACCGCAACGAACTTGGGGTACGCAATACATGTGCGACTATAGCACGGACGTCGTCGCTCGAACAGTGGCTGCTGTTGCCATTGCTACGCGGTCCTTTCAAACATTACACCGGACGTTGTCAGCATGTACCCTAAAGGACGTAAAAGTCGCATTTCACGTACTGAACAACACAAGCCAGGGTCACGCAGCACGAAAACAGTCAGAACCTGAGCCGACATCACGAGCCAGTGAGCAGCTTCGAGGTATACCTAAGCCTTTTTCCGCACTTGAAAACGTTGCTCTTGCATTCATCGTTGTCAGCAAAGTGATAAGAGCTAACGTACTTGAACCTGAGAAACAGCGAGCTTCCGGCATGCCTATAACACTTTCTGGAAGGAAATACGGGAAACAAATTGACGAAACGCTGTCACGGAACGACACCTCACAAATGTAAACAAACCGTCAGCCATGAGCACCGCCGACCCCGCCGAATGCGCCCGGTCGCTGGCGAGGCGCACAGCCTCATGGGAAGCGCCACGTGACCAGCCTCTTTCTGCGGAGGGGAGTTTTTAAAACTCCCTGTCGGAGTTTCACGGGAGAACAAGATTTTTAAGCGGAGTAAAATCGCGTCATGTCGCCCTAATACTCCCGCAGCTAGCCAGCGGAGTGAAACGAGGAAATGGCGCTGTTTTGCTCCCATACATCGGAGTAAATACTTGAGGAGGGGAGGTTTTAGGGTACATCACCTGATAAAAACTCACAGGTGGGTTTATTTTCGTTTACAGTGTGGGTGCAGTGAAACGATCGCGCACCTTCTTTGCGCACCTTCTGCAAGTACCCTCGTTTCAACCCGTAAAGAGCTGCCATCTGAGCCACGCTATATAGACCAACTGGACAAGCACCCACTAACGGAAAACAGCGTTCTTGGAAATTGGCCTTCACGAACGTCAGCGCGAGCCACTATGCAGGCAGTGCTACGACAAAAGACACCGTACTTTGTGACGGATTCTGACCGTATACTGTGTTACATAGAATTTATACATTCTAGGTCATTCTATGACAGCGTCCCACTAATGTATTAGTGGGACGTTGACACTGTGTTACAGCGCCCACAAAAACAGTTCTGTAGTGTGTGCGTGTGCGTGTGTGCGCGTGTGTGCGTGCACGTATGTGTGTGTGCCTGTGTGCTTGTGTGTTTCTTTTTCGTATTCTTTTTCTCTCATCTGTCGTATTCCTTTCCCTCTCCCCAGTTACAGGCTAGCCAACTGGAGATAATCTCTGATGAAGGGCCTTTAGCTGGGCTTGCTGATGTATATTAATTTTTGGGTCAACTGCGCGAGGACGGAACAAGAAAGAAAAGACACACTACAAATGCACAAAGCGGTATCTTGAAACTTGTGCTTCCACGCAATTATAAAGGCCAATATTACCTCAGCAATTGCAGTATAAGCTTCTAAAATACACCGTCTGGAAACGGACGTTTAGACAAAAAAGAAACGAAAAATAAGCACGAAAGAAAATGTTACAAATTACCATGAAACACAAAATCAATCAATCATTCACAGCAGCAAACAAGTTAACGATGTCAGACTTGTTTCAGCCTCTTGCTCGCAATTACTTCGAATCGATTAAGCTCACTTTCTTAAAGTACAGATATCAAAGTGATGTGTTTCCTTTCGTCCCCTTTTGCAATTGCTCATTGATTTTTTAGCGTAAGGCTGTTGATAATAATTATATTATGGCTCTAGATTACTACTGGCGACTAAAATAAGTATGAGGAGAGAACGCGGCAAAAAAAAATCTTGGAACGGTATGTTTTTTGAAATGTCTGAACAGAGACGTCCCCTGGCTGTCGCGTTCTGTTAGTCGCGCGTCATGCATGAGGGTGACGAGGCCTTAAAGGTAATGAGTTCGTTCTGGAAGTTGTCATGCTTTGCGGAAAGATACTACTTTCCTAATAATATCAGCGCCACTGAACATAATTATCTAGATGGCGTTTACAATAGACGGCGTAGGCGTGTCGTTTTTCGGTCAGATCTGATAACAGAGGCCGTTTGCTCTGGCTTGCGAGTAGCACCGGGTCGAACTAAATTATTCGAAGACACGCGTATAACTTATTTCAGTTGCCGTGCCGGGTACTGAAGCTAGACCTATACACTCAACTTTAGATCACGCATCAATAAAATGAGTTCCTTTTCTTCCTTCTGCTTTCCTATGGAAGCATCCAGACCGTACACCACCTTTCCGGACATAAAAAAAGAACAAACACCATACACTGAAGCACAGTGATTGCTACAAGCGCAGTCGCATTTGCAGTTATTAGAAGATTCACGGATGAGCTGCCGTCAACGCCAAACGTGCGAGCTTGCAAGACGTGACCAGCCGCTGGTCCACTCGACCATTCTTGCGCGTTGACAACCTGAGAATTCAGTACACGCTCCACCAACAGGAACGACCTATGAAAGAGAGCCTAGCCAGATGGAGTGCGCTCACAGCTTAACGACTTTGTTGCGCTAATCTTAATGCTAGGGTAGTTAGAAGATAAAAGCAAGCTATTTCGAACTAACTATCATCGCGGCTGAGCACTGATATCAGGATATCCTATAAACTTTGTCAAGACGTTCAGACTTCATACCAAAACTATGTATAGAGAAAAACAAACAGACAGAAAAACAGCCGTTTAAAATTCATGGAACACTTTGATGTCAGGGAAATAAGCGGAAAAAATTTGCTGGCCCATCTGTGCAAACTGTGTTTGAATTGGACAGAGAACATATATAGTCTTTAGTTTTTAGGTTGGCACCGACTGTAGTATTCTCGCGAACTGTAGGTCACCACGGCATTCCCGTAGGAAGTGGGATAATATGCGGCGTTGCATGTCGATGTGCAGGTACGAACGACTTCGTTAAACAAGTGAGAGGCATCTACATGTCAGAGCCCCGTGCGACAGACTTGCGATTTAAGTCCTCTTGGCTTGCAAGCCGTGATAAGCAAGTGTGCGAAAGCTTAAAAATGAAAACTCCAGCTAGCAATTTTGCTTCGGCACGTGAACAGGTACGTCAGTTCACTGTTGAATTGTACGCCGTAAAAATGTGAGCAATGGTGGCCTTTCGGAACATGCTTCACTTGAATGTTGCATCAGAACATGTGCAGATTGTTTGTTTCTTTATGGAGAAAAGATAATGTTTCCGCTTTCTTACCACCAAATACTTTTAATGCAGTCTCACTTTAAGCTTTAAAACGAATGCAGCTGGTCGCATCCAGAAATATAGTTCAACTTATGTCATTCTGAACATCGAAAGACGTGTAAGCAGCGTAACTATGCAACTTCAACTACTGTTACAGGTAATATACGTAAGACGATCGAAACTAGTAATTTCTCCTTAACTGCAAAGTAATGTTTATACATTTATTTAGTTATTTATTTATTTGTTTAGCATACACTCAGGGTGATTACAGCATTATAGAGGGGGAGTGGTACAAGCGAAACGGGTAAATTCAACAAATTAAAGTAAATAAAGTACAACAATATAGATGCAAAAACAAATAAAAAATCTCACCTTGATATACAAAGTTAACTATGGCGTTCGTGAGTACAGGTTGAACAATGTGAAGAAAAAGGTTCCTAGTTATAGAGTGTTAGCTATGACGTTCTTGAATAATTGATCTTCTGTGATGGTGACCATCGAGGGAGGAAAGCGACTCCATCTATTGGGAGTGCGCGGTACAAATTACTGCAAGAAAGCGTTCGATCTGAATAATGGAATGCCAACCTTATGAATATGATCTAGCCTGGGCGATACATGGGGAGGCGGGGAAATAAGTTCCTTGTGTAACAGCGAGTAATGAAATCCAAGATGGTTCACAAAGAAAGCTTCACGTTAAGATAACCACCCGGCTATAGCCAGGTATATGTAGGATTGTCGATTGACTTTGGCTTAAGGTACGATTATTATCAACTTATTCGATATGGAGAGTTTGCCGGTGGCTTTTGCGTCACTAACGTTTTCGCATTTCAGCAAAAGCTGCTCGCAATCGCGACAGCGTGCTTTGACCGAAGACCTTTAACAGAAGAACTTATATTAAGATGCCGCCATCACAAGCCATCGAAGCAGAGGGTGGCGAGGGCACTGTCGCAGTTTTTAAAGGCAACGGAATTGGACAAGCGGCTGCAGCCTGAACAGATGATTATAGGGCTGCAAGTGCTACTGTGCTGTGCGGTGACAGTACGCGGTGACAGCGACCGACTGTAATTGTATGTATATGGTCCTTTCTTTCTTTATCTCTACTTTGTTATCACTTTACCTTCCCCTCTTCTCTCTCCCCAGCGTAGGGTAGCAAACCAGATCTTCCCCTCTGGTTAACCTCCCTGCCTTTCCCCTTTCCTTTCTCTCTCTCTCTCTCTCTATCAAGAGCAGCTAAATTTAGCAATTCAAATTGCGCAACATTAGAAAATTAAAATGTCAGGTACGGCTGACACAAAATGGTTTCATCATATTGTGTTCATCTTCAGCATTTCAGCATTTCAGAGCTTTTGTACTTCAAGGCAAAACAAAATAAAAAATACGTGTACAGGCAAGCTAATGAGTGTTGTCGTAGATACATTGTTTCGCGTCTGGTTGGCGTGACCATCGATACGTGTTCCCTAATGGCCTCGTAGAAATAGGGGACTGAAGAGAAACCAACTCTTTTTTTTTTGCTTTCCCCTGAGTTTACAACCCTTTTGAGCGATAGCGAAACAGTTCGGTACAGCCTCGAATTGAGAAATTAAGTTAGATGACCGGGAGCAAAGCATTCGGCACACCATGGAGTAGAACTAAGCGGAAAGAATTGGAGCAAGATGTAGCAACAAGATTTTTTCGAAAGGCTGAGATGTTGTGCCCTGTACAAAAATGATGCGTTTTTTCTTCCTGTTCATTGTTTTCTTTTTTGTCCTTCACTGTTTAGACTCCATCCTTACAGGAAAATTCGATGATGCGCGCACAAAATAAACAACTGAAAGGTCAGTGTTTGTCTCGGGGAGGGCTTTTCTTGATGCGTCAGCAAAATTAGAATCAACTTTGGTGGACGTGGCAAAAAGGAATCAAGAGAAAGAAAAAGAGTGCCATCTAGCTACGAGCCGCATCAAAATTTCGCACAACCGAACTAAACAAGCTGAGAATTGGGTGCGCTTGCGAAATGAGCAAAAAGCACGGGTGCTCGAAAAGGACAACGAGGCCCGCACTGAGTGCGTTCTAGCGAGTGGTCACCCCGTTTCTTGTTTACTCGTTTCACAGCAAACCGGGTGCTCGTCTTGTTGACCTCCCTACCTTTCCTGTCCTTGCTCTCTCTCTCTCTCTCTGTCTCACACACACATAAAGAATAAATGCCGATGAAAATACCGAGAGGTGGAGAGCAAGGCCTAAGGCAGAACACCCGATCACGTTTTTTTTTAATTATTCCAGGACGGAACTCGCAAAAAAAAAAGACCTTATGTAATTGTAAAAGCTGGTGCTAGCCAATTGTAACCTTGCTAGCCAATCGCATCAGCGAAGGCGGGTGATCAATAGTAAATAACATTTACGAACGAAAAGCTTCGTCCTCTTGTGCTAATTTGTCTCCGTAAGGCGAATGGTTGTAAGCATTCAAGAAAGTCATTATGGTGTTTGCATTAAACCCTCTTTTTAAAGAAAATGAAAGTGATAGTGCGCAGCCTCGAGGCCAGAGCTTTTTGTTTTATAGGCGCATACGGGAGCTCTGCTCTAGACTATATTGTTGGCCAGATTTCCCAGGCAAAACAAAAGATAAGCCCCGGAAGAGGAGCGTCCTGTTCTCAATATGGCGGTCCCATTGAGGCACCTGTGAGATGGTTCAATTCTGTACCTATCATAGGAGAAGGAACACTCGCTCCTTGAAGATTCAGTGTCTGCTCCTTCACGGCTTCAAGGTTTCTAGGACTCAATGTGGCATTCCCCTATCTATCGACCACTTGCGTAAGCATGGCCTTCTGACTTGCGTCGCGGTACTTACCTGTTCAGTTATTTTGTTTCTATTTGGGACAACTGTTTCTTAGGCCTGGATCCAACTGCCCTCGCGCCTTTTTAAACTTTTCTTCTTTAGTTTTTTTTGTGCGGCTATGAGTAAAAGAAATAAAGAATAAAAGAAGGCTTGAAAAAGAGAAGTTGAATATGACTGCGGTTTTTGCAGCCCACGACGCTTTCTGGAAGTCTCCACTTCCCACTTCCCGGCTGGCAATTTCAGGCAAGAATATATCTCCCATCTCACTTCGGACGTGCAGCGATCGATCGTAATATTGCATGGACAGAAACCAGCCAGAGCTGCCACACTTCGAATGAGAGCAGCGTGGCTGCCAGCGGCTGAAAGCAAAAGCTGATGTTGGACCATACGTTGTGGTTTCTTGGTCATAGCAGAGTACCGAGGCGAAGCGAAAACTGCGCCGTTTCTTTCTTTTTTCTCTATCTCCATTCTTTTTTTTTTGCGTGAGCTTGACAGCGCCGTGAAAGCCATTGGTTCCAAAGTCTGACGACGGGTGAGTCTCGCCAGGTGCAAGTTAAACATAGCCCACTTCATGACGTTCCGTGGCACAATTAATGCAGTAAAGTAAAACAGCGAGACAAAGACCGAGAAGGCATCAGAGATAACACAAGTGTGCCAGCAATTCGATTTCTATTACGTCAACTCTGCAGCGCTCATCTCCGTTATGCTCTGGATGCGCTTCAATAAGTCTATTTTTTTAACTGAAGTTCAAATGATGATATGTTTTTTTTTTTCTGGTGCAGTAGTAAAGAAACCAAAGAACAATTACTTCAAACACGATTCATTGCTCTTTGAGGGCAATAAATGTTGAAACGAAGGCAAATATTTTTATCCGATTCTCGTCATTGCAGCGTCTCCGTGATATTGCCATACACTGCCTAAAGCGTGCAGAAACACTTCAATGTGGCGGAAATATAAAGCTTTCCCTTCTCTTCGCTCCGGCGATACTGTCGGTCTGGCGACATTTCGGCGCCACTGCAATTCGATGTCCGAATTCAAGTTTTCTAGCGCTAGCGCATGGGGCGAAAGAGAAAGACTAAACTGCGCCGTCTCGGTGACCTTACGACTTGGTAATGAAACTTCGTTTGCTCATGCAACGGTAATCTTGTGTCGTATTGGTGCAACAATAGTACACGCAAAAGTGCTCTCACTAGCTCGCTTTTTTTTTTTCGCAGGTCATACGTAGCAATGTCGCGCAAGAATGGAGAAACAAATGATGCGTTCACGAGATTGCGGATACGAATTTCTTCATTGTTAATGCGAAAATATAGTTCAGCGCGATGGTGGGGCATTTATTAGAGAGTTGTAGATCTGTCCGTAAAAGAGATATAGTTTACGTTATAGCGTAATACCGGTGACGTGAATTGCGCAGCTGCACTGATAGCGCTATCTTGCGACGTAGATGTCAGAGGGAGCACGCGCAATATAGTAAAACTGCAGCGTCTCCAGGGGTACGAATGCATCAGCAGTAATGATTAGTAAAGTTGATAGAATTACTTTTTTTCTCCTCGGTGGACGATAATGCAACGCTGAAGCGTGTTTTGAAACATGGTGACTGACGAAAGTGTTACAAGATGGCGCCCCCAGCGCTAGTGCTGCCGACAACGTGCGCTTTGTTCTGGTATTGTGTAACTGCAATTTACTTTAGTGCAGTAAGGACGGTCGAAGATAGAAAGCCTATGTAGATAGAAAAGCTTCGGTATGTTTCTCTGTTTTTATTAGGGCCCATAAACGGGCTGCGAAAATTATTTTGCCCGCTAATTGCCTCGGCTAACAAGAACTACAGCATTCACATTCTGCGCCGTTGCTACGATACGTGCCAGGAACATAGCTTGAAACAGACACAACATGTTTTCTTTAATTATGTTGGCTTACAGCTGACAATATTATCAGATACAGATGAAGGCTCTGACAACGAGACCGCAAGTTGGTGGGGAGGCGATGGTTTATCACGCAAGGCGAATAAATCTTTCTTCAAAATGCCATATTCGAGATGTGTGTTTAGAGCTCACGCCGCCTCGAGTTCCCAGTGCTGACAGTACTTCTATGGGAACGTACAAGTTGCTTGCAATGCCATGGGGCGTACTGAATGCATCTCGAATAATAAAATGTACGGTTGTACGGTTAGTACGTTAAATGCATGTATCTTTCACCGATAAAAAACTGCGCTTTCTGAGAGTGACGCGTTCAAAGGTAATAAAGTAATGGAACTATACTTGACGCAAATAGCTCTTCGATGTTCATTAAAACAGCTTCTTAGCGTTCCAGCGCTTGTACATTCGTCCTTACGCGTATCATGCGAGAAACTACGGTCCAAGAAAGCAAAACGTAAAAAGATACAGAGGCCCTAGAAAGGATGAGGAGGCGAAATATGTTGAAATCGTGTATGTACAGAGCAAGACAGCAACATATAATGCAGTACACGGAAGAAAAAAAAAAGCAGCGAATTATATATATTCTTGATTGGGGGGTAAAGGTGGGGCTAAGAGCAGCGCAGTAACTGTCTCTGAATGGTGGACACCTCAACCGCACTGCACAAGCATGAGAGGGAGAGAAAGGTGAAAGTAGCAGCAGCAGCGGTAACAGAGGACGCCTAGGTTCGTCAAAGGATGAGCTCAGAGACAGAACCCACTGGAAACTGAGAGAAAGGGAGAAGGAGGTATAGAGAGGAAGGGATGAAGAGTTAAAGATTGCGTTCCCGAGCGGTAATGTTCGGAGGGCATGTGCATGGTGTTCTCGCGCAACCTTTACAAAAACTCTCGAAAACGCCTGCTTAGGATAAAGCCCAAGTCGAAAGAAAGAAAGAAAGAAAGAAAGAAAGAAAGAAAGAAAGAAAGAAAGAAAGAAAGAAAGAAAGAAAGAAAGAAAGAAAGAAAGAAAGACCGCGAATCACACAAGTAATAAGAGTGCTACAAGATGGCAAAGGGAAACAAGCTTTTTTTTTTTATTGCGATAAAGGCTTGCCCTTAAGGCAAGCTGACTTGAACAAGTTGACTTGAAAAACATGCTCCCCTAACAAGCCGATGTCAGTTTACTCTCAATGCCGGCGGCAATAAGAATTTGCCACATTGACTGGACACTGGTGGCTTGTTGTCACGTGGCCACATAAAGACAGCACCGAGACGGCTTCTGTGAGAGTGTCACTAGTGTGGAGAATGGGCATACGATTCCTTCGTATTAGGGCACACCGAACGCCAGCAACTGATGGATTTGTGCCGATTATGGGCGAAGCGTTGCATTTCTCTATATATACAGTGGTGCCAGAGAGAAATGGTTGGCCGTAGGCAACAACATGGACTGTCGAAGGGGCTGTCACGTTGTCATTACCACGTTGACATTGCGGCAGAAATACGCACCACGAAATATTTGCTTCAGTACGTAATAACATGTTACGTATAGTACTACATGATTACACGGGACTACGATGCAGGCACTGTGTGGCTTTAAATTATAGACGTGCTCACGTCAAGTGACGTTACAGGGAAAATACCACAGGAACGCGGTTGCAGCTTCTGCCCAAGAACGGAGTAGAATAATTGTGTATTTCGACCTGTGTTCTTACTTTTTTTTTACGTTAAGTGCAGCACTATAAGCGGTACAGCTTGCGTCAATAAATCAACAACTTAATTCACAAAGCCAGTGGTGTGCACATGTACTGCCTGTAATGTATCGGCACCCTTGCTGTCATATGTTTTGGCGATTGTGAGGAGCTGCCAAATGGAGAGCCTGCAGCAAATCACCTATCAGCGTGCTCACCGAGAGATGTAAGGATTCGGCAATTTGCTACAGCCTTAGGGAGAACACAACTTATACTATCCCATTTAAATGTTGCGCGATAAAAATCAATACAATGTGTTGTTTGCGGCGAGAATGAGAAGCAGAAGTGGGCTTTAGTAAGATCGCATTCAAGTTATGCATGTCATACTAAATCGACACCGAGTAATCTAATGCTGGGCCAAGCGCGCCGGAAGGTAATGAAGGTATCAGTGTTTCATCGTCCGGTCGAGTATGTCGATGTTCATGCTATCTATCATCACCTTAATGACCTTGCAGCAATCAAACTTATTTTTTTGGTACGTAGCAATCCCTTGCTAAAGCTAGACCTTACAAAAAGTGTAGTTGCCTTTAACTTGGTTTTCTTCCTTTCTTCTTCATTTAAGGTACTCTCAGTGCTATCCATTTCAACTGTCACTATAGATAGACACGACGAGCGAACTCTCCACTGCGGAAGATATATTGAGCTGTCTTTGAAGCTAAACGAATGCGAAACAACGTTTGCAAACAAAAACGTTCGATTGACCAACTTTCGCTTTGCGATTCGTCAAGTTCCAGTTAGACGTATAGTTACTTAAACCTCGTTTGTATGCCGTGTGTTTAGGAAGCCTTGCAAAGAAATGAAGAAGTAAAAAAAAAGAACGACCATAAGGTTTGACAGCGGCGTGCTTGAGGTCTAGAAGAACTAAATAATATTCAAATGGGAACCCATATCTATCCGTTTTCCTGTTCAAATGCACGCATTGAGAGAGAAAGTAATTCGTCTTTCTTATTTTTCACGAGTTTTTGAGTATACCCCGCTCCCCTAAACAAAAGGAAACAATACCTTAAACGAACGTTTCGCTGTCTGGCTGCCAAACCTATAGATGGCAGTTCGTAGTTTGAACAATAAAACAAATTATCATGCTAATATTTTTGATGTTTGCAGAAAGCTGGAGATAGGCCCACTCCTCTTTCCTATTGTTTTATTGCAACCTACTCTACCCAGTGCATAACCAAGTCCTTCAAGTGGTGAGAGCGAAATGCTTTATCGTACTGCAATGAAGACAACACTGTCTCTTTATACCCAACGAATAATCAGCGACTTCGGCAATCAGTTAACGGGCCATGATAGTCTTCTACTTATTGTTACAATGCGAGGTCTCCCAAGTCAGTCTCTCGACTGCAGCGGCATGCAGTGCATTTTGTACATGGAACTTGTAGAGCCATCGACGCTAACTGAACCTTTGGTAACGCGTCACTTGTTGCGCTCGCTTAGAGTTAAACGCACCTTATTGCGTTTCTGAGCAACGTTTTGCCCTTGGTCGTTGACTGTAAGCGTTGACCGTACATTTGACTAACATTTAACGGTCTATACGTAAAGCTCGCTTTTATTCATGAATATTCTTTTCTTTTTGTTCACTAAGTCAAATGTTTCTTAGGTCTGGCACTCCAGAAGAAATACAATGCCCCAATGAAGAAATATTCAGTAGATATTTAGCGGTGAATGGGAGAGAAATGCGCCAGCAGAACGTCACACCTCTTTGAAGTCCAGGATTCGTGACTAATTTAAACCGCGTTCACCACAATGCAAGGTGTTTTTCAGGAGCAAACTCGAGGTACGTCTGGCCTCTTCGGGGAGCGAAGCGCAACTTACGGTGGTCCGGAGCAGACCACTGCCAGCTGCACAATATATACATATATAGGCTCTTCTAAGCTGTTCCATCCCCTTTCTACCTCTAGCACGTGACGGGCTTCCCACACTTCACATACTTACGCTTCTTTTTACACTTTGACGCTCCCAAGGCTAAGGCACTGACAAACGAAAAGAAGCAAAGAAAAGAAAGAACCCTAGACTGTTGTACTAGCGGACGATATTACCACCGTGGCGCATCGCATCATTTTCGTTTCGTCCGTGAGGAGACTGCGAGTATTCCCCGCTTCACTGTACGTCTTTCTTCCTCCGGAATCTTATTTATTGCTATTTGTTTTTTTTTTTGCGTGTGTGCCACCACGGTAGCCAGAGCGGCGTGAATTAATTGCCTTTCCGTGCACGGATGCTCCTGGTAAGTAACTCGGGGCTTCCTGCTGGGTCAATTAGGCTTCCTTGCGCAGCTGTGACGAAATTACTTCCGTCTCGAAAGTGAGCAGCTTCTCCGCGGCTCCCTTTTCAGCCGACCGTATCCCGGCCGTATTTTCGGTGTTATGATCTGTTTATACGTTTTTTTTTTTACTCTACTAGATGTATATTTGTTGCCTTGCACGCTGTCCGCTCGATACTCTCAAGCGACAGAAGAAGAAAAAAAATATCCTACGCTGAAGGATGCCTGGCGCGTAACAAGCCCTGTGGCTTCAGTTATCTTGTGGTGT
This sequence comes from Dermacentor albipictus, assembly GCF_038994185.2. Taxonomy (NCBI): domain Eukaryota; kingdom Metazoa; phylum Arthropoda; class Arachnida; order Ixodida; family Ixodidae; genus Dermacentor; species Dermacentor albipictus. The sequence goes on from NC_091825.1 coordinate 125,752,960, forward strand.
GGCCAACACCAAGCGAGCACCACTGTGCAGTTTTCATAACAGCGCCATCGCTCTTTCAGTGACTCAATTCTCGTCATATCCGAGCAATTTATATTGCTGTTTCTCACTTACGGCTCTTTAGAGGAATCCGCTATAGTTCGCAGGCAACGGGGCAAGACAAGACTGCTGCAACGAGCAGGGGGTGTTGGTCAACCGACTTCATTACTCTGTCTATGTTCCTCTAACCAGTGGCTTCTCATTAACTACCCTTCGTCCACGGTCACTCAGCCATGGCTGTCTGCTGCAAACGTTGCGCGCGTACTACATGCACTAGAGCACATGTTTCGCGCTAAAGCTACGGCCTTAGGAGGCTGTCGCTGAGGCAGGGAAGAAGGTATTGTACGTTACGCAAGCGTAGAGTTTGCAATGTGTCTCCCTCATTTCTTTCCCACGCACACACGAACTAACTACCGGGAACACATGGCCCAATTCGAAGCAGTAGCGCTTCGGTAAAGCTTGCCGAATGATTTAAAGCTCTCTCTTTTCTGTTTTATAGTTAAAGAAAAAGAATCGCGCTTTGACATTGAGTGCTTCTTGTCATAGTTACCACCAGCGCCAGGGTATTTTCGTTTTTTTGTTGTTGTTTTACTGAACCGTGTGTCATTTGCATCTTTGCTGCTTGACTCACTTCTCTCCATGCACTTGAAAAAGGAGGTTGCCATGCGGCTTTCCAGCTTTGGGCTATGGGGCCTCCTTCTGTATATTCAACTTTTATGCAACACCTATGAAAACAATAAAAACTTATCTTATTGGCTTATTGATTGATTGATCATGTGTTTCTCTTTTTTTATACTGTGTCGGCTGCGCAACGCCTAAAGTATTTAGTATTACGTACTAACAGCCACATGTGCAACCACAGCCAAAGCCGTTCTTGTCGAAAGCTGATGCAGTTCAATGTCCGTAACGGAGGCCAATTTTATGTAATAACCTCTATAACAAAGTGTTCTGTATGTTGCGACCGAAGTACTACCTCTCATATTTATTGTGTGCGCCTCAAAAGTGCGTACGACTAGAACAATTTCTTCTGTAAAACGAAAAAACTTGGGTGTCCCCGAAGGCTGATTTCTTGTTTTACAAAGAACGCGTGCAGCGGCGCCTCCACTGTCCTCCGTATAGCAGCCACAGTACCTCCTCCCCCCTCTCCATGCCAATCTGTTCCTCTCCACAAGCCAACCTGGTGATCGTTTCCGAACCGACAGCCAGCAGCATCGTCGAAGTCATATAGCACATAAATGAGGCGAAGTGAAAGGAGCAGTGACGAAGAAACGGCAGACGAGACAAGAAACCTGAGAAGGCAATAACTGCATTTGAAAGTTCTGCACCATACCTTAGTGTCACTTTCGGGACATTGTAGTGAAGCATGCCGTGCGTTGGACTAAATTATGGGGTTTTACGCGCCAAAACCACGATGTTATTATGAGGCACGCCGTAGTGGTGGACTGCGGATTAATTTTGAACACCAGGGTATCTTTAACGTGCCTCCAACGAACAGGGACACGGACGTGTAGTTGTGCATTTCGCGCCCATATAAATGCGGCGGCCACGGCTGCGATTTGATGCCACGACCTGGTGCTTATCAGCGCAACGCCATAGCCGCTAAGTCACCGCGGCGGGTAAACATGCGGTGAATAAAGATGACATAAGATAGGCAGGATTCATATATTATATAAGCATGTAGCGCAGAAAAGAAAATTAGCGACTTCTTTCATTAGGTGCCCTTTGAAAAATTGTTCTTTGCGGGGGAAAAAGGTTCGCCAGCATGTTACACTCCTGTAATATGGGAAGGCGAAAGCCTGCTGCACACTTGCCAAAGGCATTAAGTTACAGGATCGGATGAGTCAGACTTCTTGCCGCAGTGTGAAGTACACGTGTGGCGCTGTAGGTTGGCCCCCTCAGCGACATATGCGTGCACTTAATGCACTACAAAGAGGTGCAGCATGCTTGTCGCCAGTAAGTGTTACAAATGTGTAATATGAGCCGAACACAATTACGTTGCATCCTCTCAGCAGGGCAAAGCAGCTCTCGTTGTCTATTGCCTTGCTCCCGCCGCTTCGCACGTCGCACCTCGTTTCTCGCTTGGCGAGCGTCCTCGGCTGTATATAGCGTACGTCCGAGGCCTACCACACAATCCCCTACGACCCGTGCGAGCGTCCTATCTCGCCGTCTCTCACTTCGCAGTCGAGTGTCGCCACAACCGTCACCACAACCGTCACCACAACCGCCGCCACATTCGCCGCCACCACGTGACGTCAGTGATGCAACACCTGTTTTCTTTTGTCTGCACGCGCCGATCGTTCCCCTCTCCAGCCGCCCCTCGCTTGGAGAAGGTCACGTGGTTCTTTTTTTGTGCCGCTCGACTAGACACCACGCTTTTTTTTTAAGGACATTGCGCAACTAGCCACTTAAGGCTTTCGCCTTGTTAATAATAATGATAGTAATAACCTTTATTTCCATCAAAACGATGGAGGGGCCGTGCATGGGTAAAAGCTGCTGAAAAGCTTGTCTAGAGCCCACGGTCCCCTCTACAAGGCAGTACAGGAGCATACATGAAACATACAGCAACCTAACAAAACACAAACGCAAAATTGATTCGATTTAATGCATTACAAGGAAATGAATATTACAATTGTTCAAAGACATAACATATCACGTGGCGCAGTTCGCGAACTGTAGTACGACCTAAATCTATTCCACGTTTATTTAGATTATTAAGGAGTTAAGATTATTAAGAAGGCAAAATATACGATAGTGTACCCATAGAATAGATAGCACGGGAAGTGACCACCTTCCAGTATTCAGACTGACGTCACATTCCACCACTGGTAGCAATTGATTGATTGATTATTTGATTGATTGATTGAAAGACTTCGTTTACTGAGTGTGCTTAGCCTGCTCTAGAGCGAGTAATGTGGTGTGCGACAATTACAACAAAGCAAGCTGTATAAAAGAGAATTTAGGAGGTCCTAAGCGTGCTTCATTATACAGACATCCTACGGCATCTTTTTAATCAGTGATCGCATCAAATTACAAAAATATGCCTCCAGGTATTTTATGCACCAAGGTGCAAAAAATAAACATAAAAACAAATCAAGAACAATTGGCAACTTGGAGAAAACGAAATATGGCCGCTAAGCACCGCGATGTCAAAGACAAAGCACAACGAGCGCAAGCATCCGAAACTGCGAATAACTACATACTGCTGTTTTGGGCGTAATGTAAGATGTAGTCATCACTCACGCAGAAACCGAACTGTAAGTCAGCAGTAAGTTGAGCATACGAGATATTAGACGGTATATCATGGTCACGAAACATGCGTCATGCACACTGCGCGTCCTGCAATTTTAAACGCACACACACGCACGCACGCACGCACGCACGCACGCACGCACGCACGCACGCACACACACACACACACACACACACACACACGCACACGCACACGCACACGCACACGCACACACACACACGTGTGTTTGGTAGACATGTGCTGAAAGTCTTAGTTGTCCGGAGAGATTCAGCGAGCGAAGACACAAGAAACACAATTGCCATAAAAATGCCTGCTTGCAAGCAATCTTGCACAGAAGCACATTTCATCGCGCACTTTTATGAGAACAAGAAACAAGATACAAGAAAAACGCCACCCTCAAATAAGGCAAATAATACCTACCAGCGTCTCCGCGCTGGGGGTGTATTCTCGGCGCCCAACCCGACTCACGCGAGAAAAGGCTCTCACTTGTACAAGGCAACGTCGTACCTGGGTCTCGCTAATATAGCGCCTCGGCGATGTGTAAGAGCAGCGCAAGTGCGAAAGTGCCAGGAGGTGTGACCCCAACTTCTGACTATGCGAAGAAGCAAGCAGAGTGCTAGGTCGAAAGAGCCTTCTAAAACGCCACATACGCTAAGAAAACGCCACAATAGGAGTGCGCAGACGTGTGGAAAGGCACTGGCGGCGTGCGAACCAGTCATTCCGACGGCGCTTGGAAACAAATGGTACTACTTATGCTGAGACTTCGCTATGCCGCCACGCCCCCCTCGCCCCAAGCATTTATGCCCACCTTTCGTTGGTCTTCGCCGGTGGAGAAAGCGTCTTGCTACTTGTGACTTTCTTCTTTAAGGCTCATCGTTCCTTCCGCTTTTGACACATTTCTCAGGACTGCCTATGCCGCTGCTTTAACTGTAAACTAGATTGTATGCTTTTATTTTGGTATACCTCTAGATTTATGTGTTTGTTCCATATTTGAATCTAGTTTACGTGTACGCAGAATGATGTTGTTGCGATAGCAATTATAGGGACACTCCAGGTGCATTTTTGCCACCGCTGTCCCCGTGATGCTCCGTATAGAGTTCAAATGCAACAATATCGTCGGGGTGCACCGTATGCTGTATGTGCGAATGAAAGCGTGCGAAGGTAAGCAGATGATGATGGCTCAATCTCGTACGCAAGGGACGAATGCGGGGAAGAAGCGCGCCGCCTTCTTTCGTGCAAGGGGACATAAGCGGGCAGGGTGGAGGGGGCTTTTACTGCAGCAGCTGTTGCGCATGGCACGGCCGCACGCAGCCACGCGAACCAATCCTTGAAAGCTATCTGCGATGCGGACAGAGTGCGCCGAGTGGTGATAGTTCTGTGTGCGCGGTTTCCTCACCGCTTAGTTCGTGCTGAAGCCTTAAGCACGAAGGTCAATTCACTCGCTGCTGCTGCAGCGCTTCCTCACTTTAGCGTTTTGACAGCGAGCTTCCGCGGCCATGGTGTGAGATGCTTTCATGTTTGCTTTTTGCGACTGTGACACTATGCTTGTTAATTTAGCTCATCAGTGAATGTTTTCAAGTTATACGGCCGATAAACTACGTGCTTTACTTCTTATAGATATCTACTAATTTTCTATCGTAATCGATGCTTCGCCTTTCCGGCGAAACTGTGACCTTTATTACACCAGCTTAGATGACGTAAAGAGGTTACGGAAGCCAAGAATTAGGGGTCGAATTTTCAAATCTTCTCGTTCATGAGTGCTCCTTGGCACTGGCCAATCACCTTTGCTAATCGTATGTCCAGCATCAGGATTGGCTGGTATGTGCTCTTGCGAACAGTGCATGCGCAAGAGCATTTTGTGAATATGGGCACTGAGCTGCATGAAGAAAACGGCGTCGGTTCAGAGATGTTTTATTACCGATATAATGCATGCAGTTTCTACTCTTCATGCCTATTTAACCGAGAAGGACCAGTTCACATGTGCGATGCCAATATGAATTGGAGAAAGCTGGCAGTTGCGGCACTGTACCAGCATAGGCACCTTGTGTATAGACAAAATAGTGAGCGTGACTCGGGCTGGTTGGTGAATGATTCGTTGTGTCTAGCGTCCCTAATTTTAGTGTCCCTCTATACTGAGAGACTCCATAGGGGAAAGCTCCACATCACTTCTGATCACGTGGGGCTATCTGTCGAGAACCGCGCCAGGACTCTGACCAGCAACGTCATGTTCAGCAGAACAAGACTATCGCTACCCGCGGTGGTATGCCATGGCTTGCCGTTGCGCTGATGTGCTCAATGTCAGCGGGTTCGAATGCAGGTTCGAAGAGAGAGAGAAAGAGAAAAAACACGGGTAGGAAAGGCAGGGAGGTCAACCAGAACAGCATCCGGTTTGCTACCCTACACTGGGGGTGGGGGAAAGGGGGAATAGAAAGCGGAAGAAAGGGATAGAGTAAGCACTGAGTACGTGTGGGAGGGACACCATACACAAGGACACTATAAACGGTCTGTTAAGCCCGTGCACTTCAAGTACCGCACTAGTGCACGAATCGCTTTTCGAGCCAGTGACGGGTGCGGCCACGGTCCGAGTATCTTTGACTCGGTGAACGGTCTCGAGTCCAGTCTGCGTAAAGTTGCCCGCAGAGAGAGGCGTTGGACATCGTAGCGAGGGCAGCTACACAATAGGTGCTCGATGGTCTACTCGCACCCACAGGAGTCACACACCGTGCTCTCGGCCATTCCCATACGGTAGGAGTATGCGTTCGTGAACGCCACTCCCAGCCACAAGCGTCACAACAAGGTTGCTTCGCCGCGGGAAAGGCTAGATGGCAGTCGTAGCCATAGCGTGGGGTCCAGTTTACGTAATCTGCAATTGAAGCCACTTGAAATCCAGAGATCTTGGGACTTCTTGCGGGCAAGTAGGCGAAGTTCTCTGGCAGCGTCCGACCTCGCCAAAGGTGTTGGACGCGTCTTGGTATCTTCGTTGGCACGCCGGGCAGCCTTGTCAGCTAAGTTGTTGCCGACGATGCCACAGTGAGCAGGAGTCCACTGAAATATAATGTGGTGTCCTCTTTCCAGAGCATGGTGGTGCAGTTCCCTGATTTCAGATGTCATTTGCTCGTAAGTCCTGTGACGTAATGCGGACTTGATGCTGTGAAGGGCTGCCTTAGAATAGAGTCACAAAATACGACCAATTTCTCTGTTGGCTCTTCGGTCATGTACATCATAGCGGCATGGAGAGCTGCAAGTTCCGCCGATGTAGATGTAGTCGTGTGCGACAATTTGAATTTAACTGTAACGTTCTTGGCTGGAACGACGAATGCGGCAGTTGAGCTGGTAGGTGAGGTCGAACCATCGGTATATATATGTATGCGGTCATGATACGTCTGGTGCAGCAATAGTTCGAAAACTATATCTATCCACTCAGCCAACGCGGCGGGTGTATTTCAGACAGCCATTCCTTCAGTCTTCGTTCAGGGCAGCTGAAAGAGAGAGAGAGAGAGAGATAGAAGAGATGCGAAAGGCAGCGAGGATAAACGGTAGATATCCAGTTTGCTACCCTGCACCGGGGAAGGAGCAAGGTTAGGCAGAAAGATATTTTAAAAAAACTATGCCCGGGGCGAAAGAAGCGCAGCTGTGCATAGTAGCTTCAAATGAATTTTTCGAAATTAGGAAGGCCGTGCTGAAACAAGATTGATCGACGGCCAGCCGCAGAAGCTGACCGATCCTGAATCAACTTCCTCGTAATTTGGCGAGAGGGCCGAGCTGCAGCAAAGCTGAAAGTCAATCTGGATTCACAGCGTGCTTCAAATTCCTATGGTGACCGTGCGGGAGAGAAAGACAGAGATAAAAGGAACAGGAGAAAAAAAAAGACAACTAGAGGAATGTTCAGTTCACTCTCTGTGCTATTAGAAAGATATAAATGTTTGTACAGATTAGAAAGAAATAGAAGGAAGAACACTGCGAGCACGTTTGAAGGGGCTCGTTGACTGGAAAGAGAGAGAGAGAATCCGGAGAGAGTGAGAGAGATGGAGAGAGGGAGGTCTTCGATGAGAACTCGAGAGCTTTGCCCGGCGGCACGCTTGACACCTTTGGGCAGTAGTTTTCAGACTGCCCGAGGCAGGGTGGTTGGCAATAAGATCTCCAGGCACAGAGCCTCGGTTGAGCTGAACAACTGCAGCAGCACCTTCGTTACTTATGGAGCTGCAGTCTTTTCAGTATTATTATTATTCCATAGCCTTGCCGCAGGTCATAGGTAGTAAAAGAAAAATTCGGCAAACAAAATTCCACGCATATGGGGGAATCGGTGACAGGCAAAGTATTCGATGTTTACTAGATGTTTTCAGTTCTCTTTCTTTCTTTATACGTGAATCATCCAATAAAAGCATAGCGATGCTCGCATAACTTTATTTCTGAAAATTGCTAATTGGCCCTTTTATACTTTTCTATATGGTCCCCAGTAAGTGAAATACACGCGTCCCGCCGTTTCTATCACGCCTAGGTAACACGAGTAAATGCATTTTTTTTACACCTACTTCGAAATCACCTCCAATATCTCAACTGTACCTTGTTTCGTGCCAAATCAATGTTCATTTTTTGCTGTATGCCACATAAAAAGTCCAAAAGTGACACATCTGGACTGTAAAATTGGGACCGCAAAAAAAAAAAAAATTACGGCAGAACTCATCTCACGATGACTGTCCATGGTAATGAACTTAGCATTCGAGAAATGTAGCGACTCACCGTATTTCTGTGGTCACGTTTATTCAACGTATGCAGTGGTCATTCCGAGACTTCCGTTATTTCAGCCGTGCGCTATCCATATTCCGGTATTCTCCCACTTTGCTATGGCGCTTGCTTGCCAAAGTCGCCCGTGGGCCTGATGGCTTGACGACTGTGCCACGTCAACTCAGTGGTGACGACGATGGAACGGCGAAGACGGAATGACGTCGGCGGAATCCCCAAGGTCGTAAGACGATGACAGCGTGGTGACAATGAGATAACGATGCCTGAATGATGACGACTGTATAAAGATGTCAGCGTGACGATGTCGATATGAGGAAAACGTAATGACGACGAGTGATAATGACCATGGCGTGAGGACGATGGTATGAGATAACCGGATGACGAAGTTGAAATGACAGTGACGGCACAGGGGACGTATTCTGAAACGTTCGCCGCGGCGAACTTTTCGCACTGGCCACGCCTCCGCCGTAGCGGCGCGCTCTGAATGGCTGCTTTGACAAAACCGGAAATTCAGGTGGCGCAAGTGCATTTCCGGTTTTGTCAAAGCAGCCATTCAGCGCGCGCCGCTACGGCGGAGGCGTGGCCAGTGCGAAAAGTTCGCCGCGGCGAACGTTTCAGAATAAGTCCCCTGGACCAACTAAGGGCAGTCCAGAGGGCCCATGATGTCACTGAAAGGCTTGGCCTGACAGTGCCAACGTGGGAGCGGCCCGCCTTGGCTTGAGAAGTCGAGCCTCCGGACCTCAATACAATAAAAGTTTTCACACACACAGCCACGAAGGCACTACGAAGACAGTTTGACAACGCTTTCACGACGGGCAATGTCTGACGACCACGCAACAATGACGATGGCACAGCAAACGGCGGGATAATCGAGATCGAACGACGACAGCACAATTATGACGGAATAACGAAGAAGGAATGACATCGATGGGTCGACTTAATTTCTTCAATTGCATAATCCCATTGTCGGGAAGGCATAGTACTGACGACAATGGGATGACGTCACCGAGGTGATGACGATGGTAAAGCGAATTCGTGGTGACGAAGGCGCGATGAAAGTCGCATGGCAACACTGGAGGTATGACGAGGGCGTGACCAGGACGACACGATGACGATGCTATGACAGCGGATGCATAAGTGCGATTGTTTGACGACACCGTAATGAGGACCATGGCATGAGAACCACGGCATTCTAACGACATTTAAAAAAAATGACATGGTTTGACGTAGAACAAGACGAGAAACTAGGCGTGGAAATGCACTGGAGACGTTATTATAAGTATGTGACAGAAGAGGGCTTGAATCAAGTTATCTAGGCGTGCCATAAACGATGGAACGCGCGCGTGCATTTTTATCACTGTGAAGCATATTAGAAAGTAATGATAATGTCGGATTATAATTTTCAGAAATCAAGATTTCGGACCACTGATCTGAGTCTTTATTGAATAACTCATGCATGTGAAAGGTCCTCGCTCAATGCTCGCTTCGTCCCTATAGCCATCTTTAGTTCTTCAGAAAACCGATGAGGAAACTGACTTTTTGACAGTTTTTTCCAAGTATCCAAATGAGCATACTAAATTTGTGATTTTCGAAAGCGAATTAACATGTTCACCAACATCAGCTGTCCCGTCTACGAAGGAGCAGTCAGTGTTTTCAAGATAATGATATAAGCCTATGTACGTAGTTTCGAAGGGAAGATTTGATGTTACGCAGCTCCGTTTTGTCATCGGAACGTTTGCTGCGTTTCTGTATTGCTAGAGCTGAGGAAACCATTAAAAAAGGGTCAAACTTGTCTGGCGCAACAAGATGAACATCGCAACGCGTGAGGGAAACAGTACGAAGATTCGCGAGACAAAGATTTAAAACGTTGCCACAGCACTTCTATGTGATGCAAGTTTAGCTGCTGCAGGAAACCAAGTTGTTACGTTTTTTTATAAACGTAAAATCAATTCTGGACGACAATATTGTCAGACTATGAAATTCCGGATATATTAAAGTCACCAATAATTAACCCTTTGTGGTTATTATGTGAAACTATGATGGTTTCAATTAATGCCAGGTGCGACCAAATGCTGCAAATGTTATATCCGGTGCTACATATAGGGGCATCAAGCAACAGCGGCTCACCACCTGAACGGCGCCTGTCTATCTCAAGAGGCTCATGATCGTCTTTTAGATCAAAGCGACGGACGCGTTCTATCGCACTTGCAGCAGCGATAAGGCTCCCGCCACCGTTCTGCTTCCAGGAGGAAGAATATCGATGCCTACGAGAGACGTTAAAGTACGGAGGAAAATGCAATGTTCAGGCTAGTTCAGGAAGGAACCAGGTTTAACTTTAAGCTATACTAATTACAGGGTAAGCAGCAGAATAAATAAATAAATAAATAAATAAATAAATAAATAAATAAATAAATAAATAAATAAATAAATGAATAAATAAATAAATTAATAAATAATGATAAACCTACATATAGTAAATTAATTGGCCATCACTAGTGACCACGAGAGCGACAGCAACTTATAAACTGTGGAGGACCCCGAAATCTCAATAAACGAGCGTTTTCGCACCATGAACTCACCGAAATGCGGCCGCGGGGGCTGGCATTGGAACCTGCACTTACGTGTTGCCCAACAAGATTTCATCGTCACTTTTCCGCACCTCAAAAAAAAAAAAAGATTAAGAAGATAATAGTTTTGCGGAAGACGTGCCAATGTACCATTTTTATCCTTTCGCACTTTAATCTGCGCAATTTGCCGTGGTTGAGAATACCAGTTCGTTGCAATGAAACAAAAAAATAGAACGGGATAGAAAAAAAAAGCCATAAGTCAGCAGCTCTTGCTTTCGCGAACGAACCCAGGACACCTCTGACGCTTGATCCTCTGGCAATTCTCTCGAGCGAGCCCAATCTCCGCAGCTTTAGCTTTCGTCTAGAGACTCTTGTTTTCTCTTTCTTCTTTCATTCTCGATATGCCTGCACTATATCCCTCGTTTACTTAGCTTCTATCTTCATTTATGGATTATTGTCACTTGCTCTTTGAGGTCCGTACCTCTGCGCAACAGTTCCTCTTGCAACCTCCTGCCGTTATCTCCGTGTCTGCACATAGACTTTTACTTTTGGTCATGCGACTGCCGAGAGAAATGCACTCTATAGAGGAAAATAACGATAAACGGAGAGAAAGAAAACGTGGCCTATATGCTCAACAGGAGGGAATTTTTTTTTCACGACCTGGCGCTCGTTCCGGGACCCGAACGACTCATCAATATCACTTCGCGAGTGAGCTTATCATTGACGCCATGTTGAGCGAAAGGGGCCCGAGGTCCCGACGTAATGTTCCTAGCGTGAGAGAAGAGTAAACGAACGCCAGTGTTTTTTGACGACCAGGACGGTCTGAAGAGTTTTTGCGCGTCCGCGAACGGTGCACAACCGCCATCAGACTTAACCCGAACTCTAAATTAGAGACATCTCGAGCGGTTAAATTCCCACAACCGCAGGCTGCAAGGAGAAAATATCGCAGAATTTGTAATGAAAACACATCAAGCCAATTGTTTCGCGGTTACGCCAGCCACAAGTTTATTTATTTATTGAACCTCAGCGCCCTAGGGCATTACACAGGGATGTGGGTACATTCAATACAGTGGGAAAAAAAAGAAAGAGTAAACTTGTATAAAACTAAAAAAGACAAAGAAAGGGTTACATCAATACAGTAATGATGTCAGCGTGAATACAATAAGCTCTCAACAGGGATCGAATCCCGGCCCCGGTGGCCGCATTTCGATGGGGGCGAAATGCGAAAACACCCGTGTACTTAGATTTAGGTGCACGTTAAAGAACCCCAGGTGGTCGAAATTTCCGGAGTCCTCCACTACGGCGTGCCTCATAATCAGAAAGTGGTTTTGACACGTAAAACCCCATAATTTAATAAGTTCTCAACACCATCCGCTGGAGAAGCGAAATGGCGCCGAGGGCGTGTGAAAATTAAGCATGGCCACAGCTGTACCTCAAGAGGCAGATTTCCTGTGATTCGCACGCGCGAAGGTGCACGTGTGGCTTTACCGCAGTGGACGTTGAATTATGTAACACGATTGCACGCCATTCTCTCCAACGTTTCGGAGCTGGTGGCCAACTTCAAGTTTTCTGCCCCCTTCTTGCAATTGTTCCTAGTACCAGCGCTCTTCTGCTTTATTTTGAACTGATGTCATTGCGATGATTTCGGCTCACTTCCTGCTCGTCCCTCTGAAAGAAAGAGGACGTCCCATTTCCGGACTGTCTGGGACTGTTGGCGTATTCTCGCCGAGTTCGCTTTCTTCTTATGCTTAGTTTGTACTGTTTGACGGCCCATGTTGCATGTTCGACAAAGAATACACCTTTTGTTTTGTTTTGTTGGAGTATATAGGAAGCGTAATTCTCCCATCTTTATAAACTTGTGGAAGTGTCACGTGGTTTACTTGTCACGTGGTTGGTTTACTTCTTCTCGTAGAAGATCAAGTGGTTCACTAGATTGAGCCATTCCTCATTAGTGCATTGCAAGGGACAAAGCGGAATCCACCTCGATCTCAGTTGTTCGCTTTTTGTTTTTATACAGAAGTAAACCAACGAAATCATTCAAATTAGCACCCGCCTTCCGTTATTTTTTTCTTTTGACGAAGATTTATATTACGGTAGCATCGTAAATGTCGCGTCAGGTAATTGGCTTTCTCCGTTCCGATCGTTCAGGTCACATTACGACTAGTCGATAAATTTCTCGACTTTCTTCTGAGGGAGAATGGAGGAAGAGGAGAACGTTACAAGAGGACCCCGACTGATTGAGTTTTTTGTGCATACTTTGTTTTCGGTAAGTTCGGTCGCAAACGTTTGTTCTCATTGAAAGAGGCTGTGCTCTCACTCTAGTGTCTGTTCGCCTTCAGTCTGAAACACAAAAGGCGAAAGAAAGTGGAATACACGAGATGTCTAATTGGCACACTAAGTGGGGAGAATTCCACTTGGCGCGATTCTGTGTGATACGTTCGAGGCCAAGCAAGGGGCAAACACAGACACACACAAAAACACACGCACAAAAGCACGATATCTAGGCAGAACTGCAGATGTCCTGTGTGCGTACGTGTTTCATTGGGTTTAAGTCGCCCGGTGCTCGAACACTCCGAAATTCAGCTGCGTTTCCCTCAGCAGCATCAAGGAGGCCAGAACCGCTGAGTCCAAGACTGATTACTGTGACGTCATTACCCTCTGCCATTAGCGCTTAGCTTCCTCAGCCTTAGTCGTGGCTCACAGGAGCATTTATACCGTGGTGAATTGGGAGCGTTCGTAAATCAAAGCTTCTTTTTGTTTGTTTCGACTCGACGCACCCATGTGAAATTTGCACAGCGCAGTAGCTTAGTACTGCTGGAAGTACTTATCTATGTACTGTGTAACTGTTAGGCTTTTACTCCCTGTAAATAATGGACTAGGGGAGTGATTCATTATTTAGAGCTATAATGTCTGCTCGCTATATATTTTCAGCGACACCAAGTTACCTAACGCCCTCTGCCATTAGAATTTTCCTGTTTATGTAGATCTGAGCGCGCCTGGCCTTGTGTGGTTCAAAACGAAGCGAGAACGAACGAGAGCACACAATGGTGTTTGCTTCGTGTGCATTGTGTGCATTTTATTGCCAGTGTTTGGTCATCTTGAAAACGCTCTATGAGAGTATCAGAAAATAATATAGAGCAGCTTTATCCGTCGTGTTTATCTTTGCCTATGTGTGCTCACTGAAATCGCGAAACCATGATAAAATTCTGAAGTTTCACTCGGTAACTCAGGTAATAAAAAACGCACGTTGTAAACTTGCTCTTAATTAATACTAGCCTGTTTTTTTCTCCTGTTGACTCTGTAGCTAACACCTGCTTTGCAAGCTTGCGTAATGCTCCAGTACCCCTCATACCTTGCTTAAGAACAAACCGCGGCAAAATACGGTTACCCATTAGAACACGTGGAGCACAGACGAGTGCTTAGGGCCAAAAGCACTCTACACTGGCGTCGTCCCTTACCGTGTTACGAACGCTCAGTGAACCATGGGCCACTTATCCGAAGATTGATCACCGTCGCGGCTGCCTGCTTCTCTTTTGACGTCGCTTCTAAAGCTCAACTAGGCCAACGGGGCATGAACCACTCCCGCAAAACGAACCGCCTCACTGTCCCTCAGTCCTTCCTATAAACGTTTTCCGTGTGGCTCGTTCTTCTGTTTCTGTTCAGTGTTTGAAAGCTCGTCCATCAATATCTTTTCCCGCACGCCATCTTTTTTATTACAAGGAGAAAGGCGGAGCCACGTCACACGTCAGTCTATCGGTATTCTTGCCAGCTGCTTGCCGAAGACAGACAGGCAAAGAGAGGAGGGTTAACAAGAAAGTTGTATGAGTGAAGAGGCGGAAGAATTTTCGATCCAACATATCGAATGATTCGAGGAAAATACTGCGAGACGTTACGTGGTAATCGAGAACAATCTGTAACACTAAAGTGGTGCACTAAAGTACTTCGTAAAGCGGCTTGTAAGAACAGGCGCTAGCCAAACCTGTTCACAATATATATTGTTAATGAAGGTGAGAGGCAAATGACAAAAATGTTCTCAGCCTTTCTCAAATCGGCTCCTGATGCTTCCGCTATACGTCGGATATCTTTTTCTTTTTTCACTCCAGCAGGATTGACATGATGGGAAACCTGAAATGTGCGAGAAAACAGCGCAAATGCCTCGCACATGGAATGTTTGCGATCTCCGTGTAAAAAACTTTATTAAAAAAAAAAGAGAGAGAGAGAGGTGCGCCCTTTGTTTCGCTGAAGAAGGAGGTGCTCAGACGAAGGACACGCTAGTCGGAAGAGTCAACACTACCACAGAACGACGCCGACCAAATGGATCCCAGCGATCAGGCGTTACACAGACAAGACCACACATAGCAAAAAACAAAAACAAAAAAAGACAGACCTTTAAGAAAGGCATTTGGGTAACGGATAAAGGAGGCTGGTGCTTCCTTTCAACCGCGGTGCCATCGCCATTCGAGCAGAAGCGTAGAACGAGGCGGGGGCGGGAGGCGCCTAATCTTTCCAAAAGAGCGCAACTGGTCAGCAGTGGCTGAAGAGAAGATGGAGCAAAAAGGCGGGCGTAAGGCGTGGTAATCTTGCGGTGCACCAGTAAAAGTAGCCGCCGGGCAGAGAGCTAGGGGCTGATCGAAACCTCCATTAGGCCTCCGAAGAGAAAGCCCTCGGCGCGGTGAGGCTCTCCCACGCACACTACGGCTCTTGAGGTGGGCACACACTAAGGCTGTGAATGTACCGAAGAGTTGAGAGTTCACACACGAATGGAGGCTCTGTATATTGCTGCTTACTTTGCTCGCAGGTGACTCTGTGCGAGTCAGGGATAAGTAATTACTGAAAATGACGGATATTTGCGCAAAATGTTGTTGCAGCAGGGAGATCACCAGGCATCGACCGCAATGAGTAGTCCGCACCAAGATTTTAGGTGTGTGTGGCTACCCGGTGCTGCATCATTAATTTCAGGCTGGTTGTCGACTGAGCTGTCGTTCAATCCCAAAGTGGCGATATAGTACGAGATTGAAGCGCGAAGGAAGGGCCGTATAAAAGCTTTTTTTTTTTGTTCCTAAGCGCAGTTTGCCATTGGCTGGCCTAATTCACTAATGATATGTGTGACATTGCGATTGATTAGTATGTGTTCATAGGAACAATCTGTTGTTGATGAAGAAGCCAGCGATAAAACGGTCTCCAACTTTTTCGATGCCCTCAGAATAAATGATTCCCTCATGAAGAGTTTATCTATACTTAATCTTAGTTTTTATTTATATTTTATTTATATTTATTTATATTTTATTTATATATTTATATATTTATTTTATTTTATTTATAATGTTTTTTTTAAGTACGTGATTGGAAGTATTTTTGGGCCTCTGCGCCAGCGTAGTTATCTTTCGGAATGAGATGGGCGCGCCGACGCATCGTGATGCTGGGCCAAGGATATGCCAGAAACAACTTCCTTATAATTGTGACTTTATGAACGAAATTAGCGCCATATGAGGAATAAAGCGCGGGAGTGGGTCTGAAAATGACAATGTTCACTGCCTCTTATGGTGCAGAAACGTGGTAGATGAAATTATTGGTAGGTGAGTTAGAAAGCGTAAGTTACACCGAAAGATATAGAAAATTACCCCGCGATGCAGAATGGCGCTATCACACACAATTTGCCACATAACGTGTTTGGCAGCAATAAATTCTACCTGTCACACGGCCCTCGTTTCTTTAGTCGCTCAATAAACAACACTCTTTGTCGCAACAAGGCTTCGGTAGCAGAACGTTGCACATCCCTCACTCATAAAAGACAGAGTTGCGAGACTTACGATATAAGAAAGAACAGAACGCAACAGCCCTAAATAAAGCCCGTGTCGTTGTTGGTGCCTATCGCACCTTTTCGATCACTGTCACCAGTCGTCCATATGGCGTGAGTCGGCGGAAAACAATTGCACGGGTGCCTGGGCAGCTGACAATTGCGTAATTGAATATAGCGCAGCATTCGCACGCTTCGAACGTGTTTGGCAGCCGTACTTACTACAATAGGACAGTAGACTTTCTCTGTTTACTTTGTTTAGTATTTCTGGAACAACAAATTCAGTAACGCACGTCACCACCGGGTTTGTCGAAGTGGCTGCGTAGGAAGATTATGTCACAGGTCGCAACGCCGGAGCCATTCATCAATGTCCACGATAGTGCAGACTTCAATGACGCTGGACGCCCTCCATATGATGCGATGCCCCTTTCGCTTTTGGAAACAGCGCACGGCAAGATGGAAAAAGCGACTCCGTTGTCTAAAGGAGTAAATAAATAGAGCAGGCAGGTGGGTGGAGCAGAGAAGTAAGATCTGTATTCACAAGCTCATAAGCAGTCGCGTATGTCTGGCGGGTGCATTAGAGTACAGCACATGTAGGGCATAAATCTGCAGGTAATCGATTAACATTTGATTAGAATTAAAATTGGTTGCGCAATGAAGAGAGATAAGCCGGTTTCTCATACACCTCAGGTCACAGCTAAACACTGGAACTTGTGTGATAGTTCCTGACCCTGCGACCGGTTCGCGCAGCGCCGATACATTAAAAGGTGTATTACGGACACTTTAAGTTAAATAGAAATTCAGAAATTGTCTTTGGCTTCAATATAGAGTTTGTTTTTCTCGTAACCGTCTGTGCGTTGTTCTCAATGGTAGACAATTTTATGCTCAAGAATTTTTTCTGTGAGAAATTAAACAAAGAAAGTAAATGAAGCAACAGCACCGGCACTGGAACTCTTTTCGTTGGTTTTTTAATTATTTCTTTTATCGAATAAAAAAACATGCCACAAATACACATCAAGCGCACAGTGAATGTGTCGAAAAAAAAAATATTTAGAAGGCTGCACGCTAATGACCCGTGTGTGATATCACAGCACGACACACCCCTGTCGATAGCAATTTCACTGCTGGCCGAGCAAAAAAAAATAATAATGTATAATAAATGGACAGCTTATAATAAACTAAGGGCTCAATCTTGTGGCTGGAACTTGTAAATTTTATTACGCGAGCGGAGCTGGGGAAACGGTGGCGGTATCTCCCGTTATACGCGTCCGTCTGAGCAATAAATTAACACAGACGCCTTGGGCAATCTCCGTCGTAAAACAGAATATTTTACTAACAGCAGCGCCGTTAATTTGGAAAGTGCTAATTAAGGTTGCTTAAATGGAAAGGAGTCGATGTGATTACAGTTACGCTATACCGGAATATTAGGCAACTTTGTAAAAACGAATACATGGCCTATCTGAGAGTCACCGAATTATTTATTTTGCCTCGCTTTATTTATAGTATCTTACGCGCAAAACCTGCCAAATGAATTGTGTGATTGAAGAAGGAAGTCTAGCTGGGCTAGTTGGCTTTTACTTAACGACAACGTATAGCGCAAGGGTGCCATCAGATGGCGCCCTTGCGCAATCTGATTATGTCCATCAGATGGGGCAAATGGCTTCATAGCAGAGGCCAAGCTACGACAGTACTCCCAACGCAGAAGAGACCGTTACTTATAACAGAGAGGAAGAGACAAACGTGACATGCGGCGTCGGTAAATCGATCAGGACTGCGATAATCGCACAGCGGCACACCATCGCGTTATCGAGCGATAAGTGGTTAATCAATAAGAGCGCGGAGAAAACTCGACTCATTTTTTTCACTCGCGAGGTCTGAAGTCTTGTTTTTTTTTTTTGCAGTTTCTGTCAGCGATTGTTGCTTCTGAATAGCATGGCTCTTTTTGTTTTTTATTGCGCCTTCCGGTACGGTAATTATTTCCCGTTCTTAAAAGAAGAAAAAAAAAAGAACACGAATTAAAATTAGCATCACCACAAGCAGTATAATATCGGGTGCCCAACTTATTTGAGCGGCCACTGCTTATTATTCACCTGCAAAAATAAAGGAATGGTATGACATTACAGACATGAATATTTTATGCAAAGCATGCGAAAAGGAGATATGCACGCTTGAACATCTGCTCTGGGAGTGTGGGTCGCTCGGCCCTGGCATTTCTCGGAATCGGTTTTTAGGAATGATCAGATCTTCAGATCATATCCCTCAAGTCCTGGCTGTCCAGTACGCCCGTGATAGGGCTAGGAGGCTTGACCTCCCGATCCCGACATGGGACTAGCCAGGCAGGTGGCAACACCTTGTACAGGACCAGAATAAAGTTTTTTCCTCCTCCTCCTCCTCCTCCGCGGATACGTCTTCTTGAGCTGGAAGATTGCACGTATCTATTGCAGAGGAAGTGCGGAACACACGCTCTGTATAGCATGTTCGTCCTTTCGTGTGCATTAAACTTACAAGGCAGCTCGGCGCACTTATGTGGCGCCAAGCTACCTTTTCATCGTCGGAAATTTTAAAAAAAGAGTAACAAAGCAAAGGAAGGAAAAAAAACACTGAAAAACAGAAAAAAATTCTGAGAGCACGATCACACACACTTTTATGCACGTGAGGGCATAAAGTTCGGAAGGTAGCACAAAACCACGCACAGACATGCTGCAGTTTCTTATTAAAATGAGATTCTTGAAAGGAGTAATTGAACATGTCCCCAAGTGCTTAGTTTTGTAGACGGCTGGACCAAAGCGACTACACATCACGGGGGAAAACAGTTTTCATCCTGCCGACTGTAGCACGAAGCTAGAAAAGAAACCCGTATGGGGGCATTTATCTTTGCTTTTATATTCCACGCGTGGACTCTTTATCAGTCAGACGTGCACCCGTGGAGTGCGCTCGCAGAAATTGAAGAGCGCCGTGAAAGAGGTCAGACACCGGCGGACCGAAAACTGTGTGAAGTGTCCAAAGAATGCTAATCGCATTAAAAATAAAAGAGAGAGAGAGAGAAAGGTGGAAGTGTGGTTACCATGGATTAAGACTTACAAGGGCATGCTGGAAGGCAAACGCACCCCGGTTAAGTATACAGGCGGGCATTCAGGCGCGCAGGCTAGGAGGCAGGGAAGTCGGCCTTTGAGAAGCGACTCTCATTCCGGCTGTTTGAGCAGGCAGCTCCCGTCTCGGACAGCCGCCGTGGCCATTCACAGCAAACGACCACACGGAGAAGAAGCCTTCTTCCCGGTTACATTTTTTTTCTAGCGTGCCTGCGGTTAAGTAGGCGCACGCATCTTCGGGGGCGTGACACAGCGTGTACGCGAGGAGTGGCTCGTTGCCATCGTCGCTCTGACAGGTGTCGCAGTGGCAGAACCCGGAGCACGTCCGGGGCCATATTTAAGTGGGCGTTGATTTATTTCGGCGTAGTTTCTTCTTTGGGGCGATTCTGCTTGCGCAGCTGCCTGATTTCTTGGTGTTTTGCTGTCACCGACGAGTATCTTGATCCACCGCAGGGGCGATAAAAACAAAACAAAAATGTGTTTGCGGTTTGTGACCGAATGACGTAGCTTGATGCGTATATTTTACTATGAATGAAGGACGATGTATTCTCGTTCTCAAGCAGTGCCATGCGCCATTTTTTTTCTCTCCTGTGGATTTTGTGTTACAAGAAACGATATAGTTTCAGCGACGTTCTAAACTGTGTTTCTTTATTGTGTGATTGGTGTTTTCTTTATATACTGTACATATGACATTTTGCCACATGCTTGTTTGACCTCTGTGTTGCGGTACTTGCAAGTTATTTCCTCGTTCTTTGCTCAAAGAGGAGTAGCCAGCACCCTCCTTTTCCGTAGATATCTACTCATTTAGTAGCGTAAAAAAAGAGAAGGTAGAGGTGTAACGACATAATGATAACATTTCCGGAAGGCTAAACTGCAGTTTAATATAGCTAGCATAGATGGATACGTGGACAACAAAAAATAGAGGACCAACCAAAACGCTCCATTAGAGTGGCCCCATATTAATAGAGCTGCAAGTTTTATGGGTTTATTCTGAATTTTGTGCAAAGGTGTTGTTGTAGGTGATGCTTGTTGAAAACATTTCCTAAAGAATTTGTATATAGGAAATATCGCACGCAATATCCACACACACACACACACACGCACACGCACACGCACACACACACACGCACGCACACACACACACACACACACACGCACGCACGCACACGCACAGAGAGAGAGAGAGAGAGAGAAAGAGGGAGAGAGAGAGAGACGAGCAGTGTTGAAGTGTCTAAATGTAATCAACTCAGACGAAAGGAAAACAAAATATGTAACTAAACAAAGACAATAAGTAGGTACACATATTCCCTTCGGTGCCATTGATTTAACTTATCAGTTCGGCGATTCGTGGTTAACATGATTGCTGCACGCGCTACAAAGCGCGAGCTCCTCTTACAGTCGCTCCGGATAAAAAAGCTTTCACGGACAGCCATATTCTTATAGATTACGACAGATTATTCTTATAGATTATAGATTACGACAGACAATTCTAAAGCGAATCATGATTTGACAGAATGCTGCCACCCATAACTCGTATCTGCAAACACTTTCCACCGAGCAAGCGAAAGACCGTTGTTCTTGCTCCAAGCACACTTGCAGTCGCGTGGTATTGCGTCCAATAGAACATTTCACTACAACCGTAGTTTGCACACTTTTGATCTTCGCCTTCGAAGCACTAAAGTAGTAAACTTTTACTACTTCTGCCATCAGGCAGCGAACGCGAACTCAGAGCGCAGCTTGCGAAACAATTCAAGAGCACCAACAATACACAGCACTGATTTGGAAATGCGCATTTTCAAGAATCCGACAGCGTGTAAGATGTGTCGAAATGCCGTCTGCAGAACTATGTCGAAATGCTCGTAAAAACGTTTGCAAAAACTTGTTGGTAATGCGTTTTGAGATTTGCATATTATACCAGTATTTCAGCTGAGCACATCTCGCTTCTGAAATTCGAACTCGTCGGTTAGAAAAAGAGCATGCGCGCTACACCAGGCTGTCTTTTCCATATCTGCTGGCCATTTATTCTGAGTGTTCACAGTTCATGGTGTCACCCTATGTGAAGCGCTTGCATTTTTAATACTTAATAACGTGTCTAGTACTTCGTGAGGTAGTTTTCAAGTGTCAGGACGACATATGTTAAAATGATAGCGAATATCTCTCAAAACTTTGAAAAGGAAAGTATCGTTTTATCTTGTTTTTTTTTTTCTTTCTGAACAGTTCTACTTTTTTTTTCATTTGATGTTCTCGTGTAGTCTTTCTTTTTATTAATTTGTGCACTGTAAAGTTGCAATGTTCTGGGCACTGCCATGGTCTTACTGGATTCCTGCATCCTTTCGTCGTCTTGGTAATGTCACCGTGGCACTGCCTATTTATTCTTTCTGTGCCGTTAATCTTTTCCCGCTTTTTTTTATTTTGCTTTATCATTAATGATGATGATAAGAGAAGTGGCGAGTGCTTCGTGCATAAACGGTGGTCCTACTAGAGCCACTTGTCTAGTTTCGTGTCATTCAGAAACTTCAGCAGAGCTTTAGTTGTCTGCATCGAAGCTGCAGTGTCAGGCCATGTCGATCGAGAATAGCGCCCCCCGACAGTGGCTGCCTGCCAACGCTGGCTAGAGAATTATCCAACGTCCTTCGCTCCAGCGTATATGCTGGACAATCACATAATATGTGTCCCGGCGTTTCAAGCATGTGACAGTGTTCGCAAACAGGGCTGTTCGACTCGCCGATGATATGTGTAGCGAAGGGTGAAAGCATGGCCCAGCCGAATCCTGAGCAGCAATGACGCTTTGCTCCGCGCAACCTTCGGGGGCAAACAGAGTTTACTGTCTGGTTCAGTCGCATGTAGTCGTCCGTGAATGTTGTTAGCGTAGGCTTCGTGTGCTTTAGTAAGGTCCTGAATGAGTGTCTTTATAATTGAGTTCGTGTCAGGTCGCGAGTAGTCAATGCGTACTTCATGAGAGAAAGAGAATGCCGGTTTTCCCTCACTGTCAGTGAGTTCATAGCCAATCAAAGCACAATGGCCAGACACTCACTGAAATATGATCAAGTGGCCACTTCGCTGAGCGCTGCAACGAAATAAAAAAAGCTGAAGAGCGTAATACTGTAGCAAGGAGGAGAACATCGCTCCCGTTCCTGCGGATTGGAAACATCAATTTTGATGCAAAGTGGGATAAACAGAAACATTAATTTCGCGTTGGAGCTTAGACGTACTTGTTCTGCACCTCGTGCCTATAAGTGTGAATCTCCTTCTTCCTCTGCTATTTGTTTCCTTTTGATTTGCTTCTGGCTCTTCGCTAGGCTCATTTCTTATTAAAACTTACTTCTTTGAGGTAAAATGTGCATTTATTCTTAGCCCATATGCAGGAGAGATTGAGTAGCAGAAACCAAACTTCGTTCTCAATAAAAAAGAAAGATTAGAGCTAAAATTGTTCGTACGAACACATAGCAACCTACCATGGCGTGAGATCTATTATGAGCATATGCAGACGACCTATTGCAAACAGTACTTGTGAACGAGGATCTCTGTGAATTTTGCATAAAGTCCTTATTCTATATCTTGGTAAAGCCTACCCACGCAACAACTTGTTGGCCTAGTTGGTACTTGCAATTATCAGCAATTATCGATCACAAAAGCTGCCTACGTGGGCAAAAACAGAAACAGTGGCTAATTTTTTCAATACGAATTACCTTGTTATCCCTTCTTTTCTAAGTGTTTTACTTATTTGACAATTTTATTGGTGTCCGAAATACTCTTTCTTCAACTTTTCTCTCACAAACGGGGAAAATGATGGCACCTAGCGTCATGTTGCAGTGAAGATAGAATTTGAGAAACACAGATATTTCGTCAGAGCAAGCTGCAGAAAGGGTCAGGTATATTCAGTTACGATTGCGCACTTGCTCAATTAACTTTGCTGATTCCGGATGATTCTAAGCACAAAAGTGAGGAGAAGTCTATATAAACTACATAGGAATATTGTGAATTGAAATATTTATTCTCAACAAGAAAAAAAGGAACCGGCACGCAACGTTGCAATGAAAGAACGGGTTCGTACCCATTGAAAAGAAGTATGCGAATGTTGGCGTTACAATGTTTCATTTTTTCCACGACTACGCCATTCAACTTATTCACTATTCATCAATAAATGAAATCACGCGTTTTAATATCGCACCCTTGGGTATAAAAGAAGTCTCTTCATGGACGTTACTGCTTACAGAGTATAGAATGGATGGTACAGACTTCATGAGGGTTAACCTAAGGAGAAGTGGCCTGGAAAAAAAATCGGCTTCAACTACCACGTCCAACACGGTCAGAAACAGGTCATTCCACCCGACCTCAGCGACACGCTGATTGTCGCGCCTATACTTCGAAACATGTTCCCCGAATTTAATAGGGGTCGACGCCAGGCCCATGCCAAGGCACTGCTGCGCTCCTTTGGTGGAAAGAGGACTACGCGCTTTGTAGACACCGCAGAATACACACGAGAACACTGGTTCACGGCGGTAGTCGTAAACGTTAGCTCCCGGCTTACGCATGCGTGTAGTGTCGCAACGGAATACCCCGAAACAGCAGAGGAGGTAGCGATTGTGCTTGCGCTTACCGACCCCCTTTGCGAGGTAGTTTTTAGCGACTCACAATCCGCAGTTCGCAACTACCCGCGGGGGCGCATTTCCTCCGAAGCTCTCCAGATTCTAAGGAAAGTTGGTCGACAGCACTTCGATAACACCGCAATCATATGGTTTCCAGCGCACGTCGCCACCCCCACCGATGAGGGCTTCATTAACTTGAACGAGGTAGCACACCGCTCTGCGCGAGAACTGACCCGCCGCGTAGAATCGGAGACCGCCTCTTCGAGTTCGGAACTCCTGGTTCAAAACACGCGAGAACGCCTGGTCAGGTAGAATGACATCACCAAGCACTACCAGCTAGGCAGGCGGTTGCTGCCCCCACCTCACCCCATGCTGAAACGTCACCAGGCAGTCATCTGGCGACAATTGCAAACAGAAACATTCCCCAGTCCGGTGCGATTGCAGCACATTTTCCCCGCGCAATACCCGAGTGCTCTTTGCAAATTATGTCAGGAAACTAGAGCGACGGTTTCACACATATTGTGGGAGTGTCGGGTTACATCAGCTACAATGGCAGAACTCCAGAGGCTCTTGCGTTGAAGTGGGCCGCCGCTCTGCGCAGCTCCAACCTCAAGACACAAGAGTGGGCTGTCCAGCAAGTCCGAGAGGCGGCGACGAGGCAAGGCCTCAAAGTCCCCTCATGGGAGACCTGAGCCCGGGTCGTCAAATTTGCCGGATTCAAAATAAAGTTGTTTCCATCCATCCAAGCCAAAGAAAGCGCTTAGAGGTGCAAGTAATTCCGAATGCTAGATAAACAGAAGTATTAAGATTTACTATCGGACACGTGAGCGTTTCTTCATTTTAAAATAGAAGCGCGGACAGAATCAAGTAGGAACATGGTGCAGAAATATGTAATCAACAAACACTATCTCTCATAGGGTAAGGCCGTTCACAGCTTAGTTTCGGGTATGGGTGTTGAAACGACAATGGGACGGGGAAACAAAAAAAAATATATGTGTGCATGGCGTTCGACCTGTTTTTCTATGGGGAATACTTTATCTGGCTAAGTATCCCAAAATTGGAAATAGTTTAGGACATCTGCTGTTCCTCGGCTACAGTGAGCAGTGCTGATGACCATCCTCGAAGAAAGACAATATATCTTCACGTTGTCCACATGAAAGTTAAGGATCCTTTTGTGCCGTCAGTCCACTCACGTTCGCATCACTACTTTCTTTTTCTTCATCAGAGTTCCTTGCACAATCGGCCACTCCTCCCGGTGATCGAACTGGCTGCCTCATTGTACTCGAAGGGACAAACCGACAAAATCCACTGTCGTTGCCGCAAAAACTATTTTCTTGCAGAGAGTTCTGTTTGTGACCTTCGTGCCTTTTGTAATTGTGAGAGACGGAGCCCGGCAACATCAATTTGTTGTGATAACATCTCGAACGCCATCCTAATGGTTTCGGTTCCTGCTTGTTTTCTTCTTTCACACATAGAAATTTCGATCGACTGTCGTTTCTGTCTTGTTGAAATTCTGTTTTTCCCTACAGTCAAGTTGCACAAGCACACTTTGTGC
Source organism: Dermacentor albipictus (assembly GCF_038994185.2). Classification (NCBI taxonomy): domain Eukaryota; kingdom Metazoa; phylum Arthropoda; class Arachnida; order Ixodida; family Ixodidae; genus Dermacentor; species Dermacentor albipictus. Next base: position 125,778,586 of record NC_091825.1, read on the forward strand.
AAGGCGGTGACGTCCACTTCTTCCAGTTCTCTAAAGCCAAAGGGTAGCGCTTGCATTGCCTTATGTTGCATGGACACAGAGAATCGCCATTCGGCCACATTCCCTTGCTCGACGGCCATAAAAAGTACTAGCAGGATCAGCGGAAAGACATCCAGACGCATTATTTAGATCATTCGCGGTACATAAGTGACCTAAACAATGTACAATGCCGTTACGATTAAGTTATTCCCAATGCCACTTCTGCTTTTCCCGATAAGGTATATAGAACTCACGTGCGTAATGAGAACAATCTTTATAGTTCTAAAGGTGCACCTTTTGTGCAAGAAACAAAGTTTGGCGTAAGTTCATGGAAACACCGTTTTCATGAAAGTGATAGTCTAGCGGTAGAGCAGAGGTAACTTATTTGCAAAAGGTAATTGAAGAGCAGGACGACGAGACGATTGCAGGAGATTACTCGAAGGAAACATGAAGCGAGATTCTTACCAGCACCTCCCCTTACAGGCTTCCACCACCGAATTCCAATAGCGTGATAGTGAATGTCGCACTTAGAAACAAACTAAACAAAGGATTATGAGAACCAACAAATCGTAACAAGGTAACCGATACACTATTGCAAAAGAAAAATGTTTAAGCATTGCTACTAAAACCGTCGTAATTTTATGTTTACGCGGTGTAGTCAGGAAGACTATTCAAAGTTTTATGGCTCGGGTCAGCCCTGATGTGCCCAGTCACCGTGCGTTTTCGAACATAGGCATCGAGCTTTTATTAAAGTATGAAGGTGAGGGGACATGCATATTCGAGCTTGAAAGTGCGGAAGTTGGCATAGAGTGCTATAAATGTATCGATTAAAACTCTAAGGAAGATTTATTGAGCGTCATAATTATAACGACCGGAGCGAGTTAGTTTGTTTTATTTATGCTACAGTACCCAACCTGTCATACAGTTGCGAAAAATAAAACCCGCTGTCTTGTTTTACTGGGTGTTTTTGTGAAGACTGCCAAAAACTACTACATGTAGAGCGCTCAAGGTAAAAGCGGAATTTAAATCAGATTGTCGGCAATGGTGGACGCAAGGAAGCAGAATATGGGCTCTAACTTTTTCGATAATGGCTTAAATACACTAATCATTCTATTTAATCAGCGCAGGTACGTGTATACTGACAATGCAAGGTTTGTAGCTACTGGCACTCATCTAATACCTGTTATCAAGTTGCGTGAAAAAAATTTTCTCCTGGGCTCTACAGCAGGAGAAAGCTTTATTTTGCGTTGAAAAACTCAAACTGTGCGCTTGAAGAGCGCAGAACACCACGTGGACCAGAAACGTCGAATTTTGACGTCCTCTGACGCTTCCCGGCCTGCTGCCACTAAAGCCAAACCATCTTTCTTAATTCGGACGTGACGGTTATTGCTGGCGTCGTGCCCTTGACTTCGCTTAGACGTCGGAATTGCAGAACATTTACCTTCGCCAATCATTGGCAAGCTTTATGTTAGCTTAAACGGTCGCAAGTGGCACGATCATCAGTGTTTGAGGAGTGGCAGGCTCAAGCGAAAAGGTGAAATAACAAAAAAACTAATTTATCGTCTACCTAAAAATGAAAATAAACGCGTTGAAACCACGCGCGGTTAAGCAGCTCTCTAGACAAGCGTTGTCAAACAGCTAATGTCCTAAGCTTCATTTTACCGCTTCGATGAGATGGTGAGGGACGCACCCAGCCACGAGCCGTAAATTAACCACGTTGAAATGAGAGACATGTTTCGGCTAGCCTGGCACAGACCGGGAGACGTCCGAAGAAATCAACAACTGATGTTTATTGTACGCGTGACTGCATGCTATCCTCAAATGCAGATTTTCAGTTCCCAAGCCAAAGAGTGGGACATTTTTTTATGTGGCAGGGCCTAGGAGAATAGCTTTTTCGCGTGAATTGTAAGTTTATATGAGGTCATCCCGTCAGTAGCTACAGACCTTACATTATCAGTAAGCACTAACTGCGCCAATTAAGTAAAATAATTAAGTTCTTTAACTAATTAGTGAGAAAAATCAGAACACATAACGTGTTTGCTGAAGTCCTCCGTTCCCCACAGTACGGTAATTTTAATAAAAAATGGCTGTGGCTTAGGTAAGGTTAAGCCCAGGATGCGAAGCATACTAGCCTTTATTTTAGTTGTTGAACCACTGTTTAGCCTGGTGAACTGCTGTTGCTTGGCTATATTTGGTTCGGCTAGACGAAGAAACAACTCATGCATTACTTCTTCGCCTTCAAGAGTGGAACGCGACAGCGTTCCCGTCGACCCGCCAAGGGGTGTAAGACAATGGGCTACAGGGCAGCGACTACGCGCCCCGCATTGGACGCGGTGAGCGTCGAGCAAAGCAGCGTTCGGCGCGGCAACGAAATGTGCGCCTGAGCAAGAGACGCACGCCTTAGAAACAGCGCGTTTCTAAGGCAACACCGCATTCACTAGAGGCGCTTTTGTACCGCTTTGAAGCGTTGTACTCGTGGCTCAGTGGTAGCGTCTCCGTCCCACACTCCGGAGACCCTGGTTCGATTCCCACCCAGCCCGTCTTGCAAGAGTTGAGCCAAAGCCACTTCTCCTCTGTCGTGACGTCACGGTGTCACGTGATTTCATGGTCACCGCCGCGCCTGAGGAGCTGGGTTGAGCCCTCGTAATATGCTTCGCATAAAAGATGTTGAGTAATGGAGTAATGAAGAATTAAAATAATCGTCCTGTCTTATCTAAGGCACGACGAGGAAGCGAGCCAGTTGAGAAGCATGCCTTTATTGCAAGGCAAAAAGCACATCCGTGGGCAAGAATGGTGCGAATAAGTCCGGCACAATAAAGCTATGCGCCGTGCTATCACAGTTACGCCCCTGAGGTACAACAACAAATTTTATATAGACAGTCGGCTGGCAATAATTACCTTAAAATTTCTTGTCATCTCTTATAACGCAGGCTCGACTGTAGCATGTAAAATTTATTCATTTAAAGAATTTAAAACACGGGCTCAAAAAATATTTACAATGCTCGTTGTGGCACTTTTTGTTATTCAAATGGCAGATATATGCTGAAGTAGCCCTATTAAAGGAGACTTCTTGATTATTTTCCAGCAATTGTGCCATAATGTGAATAAACAATACATATCGCACGCTCAGCCAACACATACTGTGTTCAACACGCCGTTTAGGCGCATTCAGAACAATACGATATGGGACGAGGATGTCAAAATTGCGAATCTCGTGGAGTTATGGTAATAATGAAAAATGGCGCATCGAATCGTATCAGAAGCGGCTGCAGAGAACATAAAACTGCAACGCTTACGAGAACGACTGAACACCTAAATATGAGACAGGCAGAAAATACCACACATCAAAAGAGCATATCGAACACTTAGGTAATGTAGTGCCAGGACAGTAATTGGGGCTTACACCCAACGTAACGCGATCCGACTACAGGGTCACGCCATTTCGTTTCACGCAGTGGTATATTGCGTGACTGTGGTTCATTAAAGGAAGGAAATAGGAAACTGGAGTTAGGCAGGTGGAACAAACCAGCGCTGTCAGAACCAGACCTGATCAGATCCATAGCACCGAATGCCCCATAGCAGTGATTCGCCGGGAAAGTGCGACGCACGATGTACTACGTACTGTTAAAGCAAATGAATGTCGAACACGCCACAATTCGTGATTGAATAAGCTGTAATAAAGGCAAATGGCGGGGAGGGGCAGTGCTCAGATCCGGACATGAAAAAGCGTTAGAGGCACGAGACATGAACGTATGTAAGTAGACGTGAACGCCTAGAGCACGTTACATTTATCAAAGATTGTCACTTCTTGGGCTAGTACACGTCTTTGGACCATGCACCAACGCTACCTGTGCCTCCTGAGCAATGAAGACACTTCTAAATTTCCTCAGCGACACTGTTCTCATTCAGATGCTTTAACTGATTAAGTCTTGCGTTGCGTTTTGGGTGAGTTGTGTATGTGTCGTGCGCTGTGCATATTATTTCATTTCTAATCTTACCCATCGGGAATAGCACACTAGGCGTGCCATCTGGCAAAGCTCTTCAACATTCATCGAACACACGCACGCTCTTTCTCTTTCTTTCTCTCCCTCTAGAGCCATGTACAAAAGTTTTCGGAGTACACGCGAACAGAGGCGTAGTTGAATTTGCTCACAGTTCCCTATATTAGGCAGATGATAAGGAGGAAGGAGGAATAGATTGAAAGACAGGGAGGTTAGCTGGCTACTCTGTGCTGGCGAAAGGGAGTAAAAGAAATAAAATATAATAGAAAAGGGATATTACAAAAAAAGGAAAGAAGAGTAAAAAAGAAAGGAGAAAAATGAAACGAGAATAAGGAACTGCTTAAGGTATGTCTCTAAGGCCACTTCTCCGCAAGAAGCACAACCCTTTCAGAGCTTTCTGTGCTGACGACGGTCTCGGCCAGTGTGCCAGGACGCTTTCCTCCTACCATGGGAGTTTGTAAAGACTATCTAACAGTCTTGAAAGTTGTTTCCTGGGCGCACTGAAGCGGGGATACTTGCAGAGAAGGTGGGCCATTCTTTCCGCTCACTCACAGGTGTCGCATGTCGGACTGTCGGCCACTCCGATCCGAAATAAAAAAACATTGGTGAAGGTCACGCCAAGCCACAAGCGGCACAGAAGCCTCTCCTCAGCTTTAGCTAGTCCTGACGGGAGACGTAGCCATAGATTCGGATCCAAGTTGTGGAGACGAGCGTTGGTAAATTCCGTGGAGTTCCGCTAAGGCAAACTGAATGTTTCCGTGGTGACTGTTGCCGTGAACGACCCTGTTATGATTTGTGCAAGATAATACAATAGAAACACCTATTCGACATTGAAGTAACTACTCGTTCATTTCAAGGAGATTTGAAAGCTCATTCGCTAACAATTGTTGAGGAGTTCTGCTGTAAAAGTAAACTTGTTTTCGTAGCTGTGACTGTATGTTTCACATTTGCCTACTCTGAAGTGACCGCGTTTACGAGCTTTGTCTACTTCCAGGTGCGCATTAAGTAGCCGGGTGATCCATTTCTTTACCGACGGTTCTGTTTCTGTTACCACACGTGTGCTGTGCAGACTCTTTTGCACAATCTTAGGAAGTAAAACATCGTTTTCGCTTCTATCTCCACGGGGAGCCAAGAATCGACGGTAAGCTGTGCATTTTTCCAAAGCCAGAGTGATCGGCCATGCCAAGCACTGCTCTTCCGACTTGATGCACAGCTGCAAATAAATGTAGCTGAGCTTTAAGTTAAACTTTGATTGTCTGTAGGCTCTGATTGTTTAGGCCCCCGTACGGAAGCCTAAACAGGTTGCTTTCTTTTCTTCTCGTGTTTTTGGTCGGCGTCCATTTTCTCTTTGACTATAAGCGACCTCATGCTACTAATCTTGTTCTCAAAACCTGTAGATTAGAAGCTGTTGGGATTTGTTTTGTTTAAGTACATTTTGCGGAAATTCCTTTTCGTTCCTTGTAGCCTGAATTTTTCTAGAGACATCTATTTAGAGCCATTCCTGAAATCTCACTCTAAGTGAAGCGGCTTTCAACGGGGTCTGTAAACATACGACGATAACTGCGACAGAAAGTCTTTATGGAGTAAATTTCTACTTCACAATATTTCAATATGACAAGCTATGCGACGATGCTGCGTGTTCTGCACGCGCTTGCCGTTATCCATGTATCTCTCCTTTTCCGCCCCCTACCCCCAAGTAATCTATACTTTCTGTCTCTCTCTCTTCTCTCTGCATATATATATAGCTTATATATATATATATATATATATATATATATATATGTAAATATACATAGTCATATCATAAGAAGCCAACAAACATTGACACGCGAAATGCGAAGGTGGTGTGTTCGGTTCCCACCTGCGGCAAGTTGTTTTTTCATTAACTTTAATTTGCATTAGTTTATCGTTTCTTTATTTCATTTATTAAGCACAAGTAATTTCCCCTATGTTGTCCTTGGTGTCAATGTCTGTTAGCTTCTTATGATATTGCTACGGGGTATGCTCCCACTGACGAAGAGCTGAGCAGGAAGAAGACGAAGACGACGATTTAGAAGCTAGCGCGGGCTGTTGCCTCTTGGCCAAGCGCAGCGTATTTTCCTTGTAAATATATTTGTACATAGCTTGTCGTCTGCGTCTTTCTACGTAACATATTTGGTGGAGGTGGACGTTCCCTGTACCTCGTCACGGAGCTTCGCAGTGGCCGGTACGTCGAGCCTACCTTCATGGCTCCCGGCGACGCCAACCCGACTCCACCGGCTCCGACACCTGCTGCCACTTCGACGACCTACATCACCCTCTCCGCTCCCCGTGATCCTGGCGTATTCTCGGCAAAAGATGGGGAAGACGTCGAGGACTGGCTCAGCCTTTACGAACACGTCAGCCGCAATAACCGGTGGGACCCCACTATCATGCTCGCCAACGTAGTCTTTTACCTCGGTGGCACACCTCGAGTTTGGTTTCGGACGCACGAAGAGGAGCTCACCAGTTGGGATTCGTTCAAGCAAAAGCTCCGAGACTTGTTCGGCAACCCCTACGGTCACAAACTTGCCGCGCAGAAGGCGCTTTCCGGCCGTGTGCAGACATCAACAGAGCCCTATGTCACGTACATTCAGGACGTCCTGGCTCTGTGCCGCAAAGTTGATGCACACATGCCTGAGTCGGACAAGGTATCCCACATCCTCAAAGGCATTGCCGATGACGCCTTCAACTTGCTCGTATTCAACAACGTCGCGACGGTGGATGCTGTTCTCAAAGAGTGCCGCCGCCTGGAACTCGCTAAAAGCAGACGTATCGATCAGCAGTTTGCCCGTCTGCCCAACACCCCAGCGACTTCTTCCTGTGCCGACGCTCCTCGTCCCAACACCACCGGCGATATTACCAAGATCGTTCGGCGTGAGATTGAGGCCGCCTATCCGGCTGCCTTCGACTCCAGCCCCACCAACGCACCGGCAGTCACGGTTTCCCTGATCCAGGCAGTTGTCCGCCAGGAGTTCGAAAACATGGGCCTTCACACCATCTGCTCGGCCCATCACCCTGATACCCATCCGGCTTCTTCGATTCCGCCCCGTCCCGCATCGTCTTACCCACCACGTTTCCGCAACCCAGCTGAATGGCGCACTGCTGACGACAAGCCCATTTGTTTTCACTGCCGTCGCATCGGGCACATTTCTCGGCACTGTCGAAGTCGCTGGACTTCCCCGACCCGGTCTGCTTATACTGCCTATTCCCGCCCCTCGGGTGGCCCTTCTCGTCCTTATGCCGCACGCTCCGATAATGCCGCCACTGACTCTCCTGCGCCGAACCGCCCCTATTCTCGTTCACCTTCGCCCCAAGGACGACAATCTCGCTCTCCCCAGCCCCGTCGCTCCTTTTCGCCGACTCCCTTCGGACGCCGCTCCCAGCCGGAAAACTGAATGATGCAGCGCCTCGAGGTGACGCTGCATTGCTCCCTACGCCGCCAAATCCTCCACTGACGTTGCCCACTCATCTGAACCTTCTTGACGTGCAAGTCGACGGTGTTCCTGTATCTGCTCTTATAGACACGGGGGCGCATTTGTCGGTAATGAGCGCGGACTTTCGTACCCGCCTGAAAAAAATAATCACGCCCGCCACGACGCTTGTTGTCCGTGTCGCCGATGGCGGAACAGCCCCCGTAATTGGTATGTGTGCCGCCCGCGTCTCCTTCGCCGATCGCTCAACAGTCGTGCTATTCACAGTCATCGCCCACTGTCCCCACGACATCATCCTCGGCTTAGACTTCCTCTCCGCACATTCTGCTCTCATTGATTGTTCCGCCAGTACTCTCCGCCTTGACCTGCCTGTTCTGGATCCCGCTGAACCACACCCCAGTCGCCTCAGTTCCGTCGACTTTGTTCGCTTGCCACCTACGGCACTGACTTACGTTGACCTAGTGTCATCCCCACCAGTGCCCGACGGTCACTATATCGCGGCTCCTCTACAAGACGTCCTCCTTACACACGGGATCACGGTACCTCATACCGTTTTATCTATTACGGCTAATTGCGTCTGCCTGCCAGTGGTCAATTTTGGCTTGACGACACAAGTGCTGCCACGCGGGATGTCTCTGGCCCAACTTTGCTCATTCGAAGATCACTCAATAGCATCTATTGAGGTAGACAGCAATTCAGCCGATCCTCCTCTACCATCTCAGTCGACAACTTGCACCATCGCCGACTTACAGAAAATGATTGCGCCCGACATGCCGTCCGAGCACGCTCGTGAGCTCTACCGCGTTCTGCTTTCCTACAACGATATTTTTGACTTTAACGATCGTCCTTTGGCCCAAACTACAACTGTTAAACATCGCATTAATACCGGCGATGCCCCTCCTATTCATCGCCGCCCGTATCGAGTGTCACCGGTTGAGCGTCAAGTTATTCACGCTGAAGTTCGCAAAATGCTTGCCAATAACATCATAGAACCGTCATGTAGTCCATGGGCGTCACCGGTTGTACTGGTAAAAAAGAAGGATGGTTCATGGCGCTTTTGCGTGGATTATCGGCACCTTAACAGGGTTACCAAAAAGGACGTGTATCCCCTACCTCGGATCGATGACGCCCTTGACTGCCTCCATGGTGCTCGCTACTTCTCTTCTATTGACCCCCGCTCCGGCTACTGGCAGATTGCTGTGGACGATCTCGACCGCGAGAAGACTGCTTTTGTAACTCCGGACGGTCTTTATCAATTCAAAGTAATGCCGTTTGGTCTATGTAACGCTCCTGCCACTTTTGAACGCATGATGGACTCCCTTCTTCACGGTTTCAAATGGTCCACATGCCTGTGCTACTTGGACGACGTCATAGTATTCTCCCCAACGTTCGCTACGCACCTCGAGCGCCTCTCGGCAGTCCTGGACGTTTTTCGTCGCGCCGGTCTGCAACTGAACGCATCGAAGTGCCAATTCGGCCGTCGCCAGATTACCGTCCTTGGGCATCTCGTTGACGCGAACGGAGTGCAACCGGACCCAGGCAAGATCCATGCTGTTACGCACTTTCCTGTTCCGACGTGTGTCAAGGATGTGCGCAGCTTCATCGGCCTTTGTTCCTACTTCCGCCGTTTCGTGAAAAATTTCGCGGCCATAGCACGACCACTAACCGAGCTTTTGAAAAAAGACGCCCCTTTCCTGTGGGGCGTTAACGAGGCCTCTGCATTCTCGCATCTAATCGACGTTCTCACAACGCCTCCCGTTCTGGCCCATTTCGATCCGTCTGCGCCTACCGAAGTTCGTACTGATGCCAGCGGTCACGGAATTGGCGCAGTACTGGCACAACGCCAGCGCGGCAACGACCGCGTTATCGCTTACGCCAGCAGGCACCTCTCGCCCGCGGAGCGCAACTATTCCATCACTGAGCGTGAGTGTCTGGCCCTAGTTTGGGCGGTTGCGAAGTTCCGCCCATACTTATATGGCCGACCCTTTTCCGTTATCACAGACCATCACGCGCTTTGTTGGTTATGCTCATTGAAAGACCCTTCAGGAAGACTTGGTCGCTGGGCCCTACGCCTCCAAGAATATTCGTTCTCTGTCACCTACAAATCTGGCCGACTACACAAGGACGCTGACTGCCTGTCTCGCTACCCGGTAGACGAGCCTGACGACACCGACAGTAGTACTGCCGACGGCATTTTCTCTGTGTCTGCCTTCGTTAACATCGCCGATGAGCAGTACCGAGACCTATCGCTGCGAGTACTCATCGAGCGTCTGCGCTCTACACCTACCGACGCATCCGTTCGCCGATATGTCCTCCAGGGCGGCATTCTGTACCGAAGGAACTTCCTCCCTGACGGATCTGATCTTTTTCTTGTCGTGCCAAAACATCTACGACAGACTGTGCTCTTTGAGATGCATGACGCACCTACTGCAGGACATCTTGGCGTAACCCGCACGTACGACCGCGTCCGCCGCCGCTTCTATTGGCCTGGTCTCGCTCGCTCTGTCCGACACTATGTTGCTGCCTGTGATACCTGCCAGCGTCGGAAAACACCTCAGGTGCTACCTGCCGGTCATCTCCAGCCGATCACTGTCCCTGTGGAACCGTTCTTTCGTGTTGGATTAGACCTCCTCGGTCCCTTTCCCACGTCATCCTCTGGGAACAAATGGGTAGCCGTCGCAACTGACTACGCCACCCGATACGCTATCACGCGGGCTCTCCCTACCAGTTGCGCCACTGACGTCGCGGACTTTCTCTTGCGGGACATTATCTTACTTCATGGCGCCCCGCGACAGCTGCTCACTGACCGTGGTCGTAACTTCCTCTCGAAAGTTATCGCCGACATTGTACGTTCCTGCTCCACTCAACACAAGCTGACTACCTCATACCATCCTCAAACCAATGGCCTGACAGAGCGGTTAAACCGTACTCTTACCGATATGCTGTCAAAGTATGTTTCCAAGGACCACCGCGACTGGGACATTGCGCTTCCTTACGTCACATTCGCTTATAATTCTTCCCGGCACGACACCGCCGGATTTTCTCCCTTTTATCTGCTCTACGGTCGCGAACCGACCTTGCCCCTTGACACGGCACTTCCTCCTGCTTCGATCTCAACAAGCGAGTATGCGCGCGACGCCATCGCTCTCGCCGACCATGCACGCCAGCTTGCCCGTGCTCGACTGACGGACTCGCAAACCACTCAGCAGCGTCAGTACAACGCCCGCCACCGTGACGTGCAGTTTTCGCCTGGTGCGCTCGTGCTCTTGTGGTCGCCCTCTCGTCACGTCGGACTTTCACAAAAGCTCCTTTCGCGATACACAGGACCCTACCGCGTGCTGCGCCAGGTGACGCCTGTGACTTATGAAATTGCTCCTGTGAGCTCAACCTCGTCATCTACTCTGGCGTCTAGTGATGTCGTGCACGTCAGTAGGCTCAAGAGCTACTACACTGCTTCAGAGTCCAGCCTTTAGTCGCTCCGGGACGGCGCTTTTGCCGCCGGGGGTAGTGCTACGGGGTATGCTCCCACTGACGAAGAGCTGAGCAGGAAGAAGACGAAGACGACGATTTAGAAGCTAGCGCGGGCTGTTGCCTCTTGGCCAAGCGCAGCGTATTTTCCTTGTAAATATATTTGTACATAGCTTGTCGTCTGCGTCTTTCTACGTAACAATATGACTAATAAAAATTGAGCCCCTTGGTTAACCTTCTTTCTTCACGTTTATATATATATATATATATATATATATATATATATATATATATATATATATATTTATATACCTGTGAGAGTGCGACGTGATAGCTGCTTCCGTTTTCCGAGCGCCCTTATCCCCGTTCTGCTAACAGACTTCCATCTGATTGGGACCCACGCCTAGCCATCTTCCGAACACACCACTGTCTTCTTCCGTCACCGCTGTCCAGTTCCCCCTAATTCCTCCGTGATCCTTGCGCTTCGTGTTCTTATTCACCCGAAAATCCAATGACCGTCGAACTGTGACGCGTCGCTATTGATCGGCGAGATCAATGACTGCAACGGCGTCTTTGTGTGCACATAGTATAGACAAGCTCTTGGAAAGCTTCCTATTTGTCTTCACTATAGTGCGTTGCCCGCCGAGCGGCCTCACAGTCAGGCTTCCGTTTGGGCAGCCTGACCTGGCCAACATCCGGCGCCGCGCCAGCAGGGGTCATTCTTGCCGGAAAGTGAGTGCCATAAATAAACACTCGCGCAACCTACTTCCTGTAAAATTGGCTGACCTCACGGGTGCGTGTACTTCTCTCATATACCAGCATGCATTATGGATATCAAAGAGTATTGTAGGTTGCACAAGCATTATCTCTTGTGGGCCTGTCTGTGGCTTATTCTTTCCGTATTTCTCATACATCACGACCCTTTTAAGGAATTTTTTTCCATTTATGACAAATTACTAGCGCCCATATTAAAGAAAAGTAACCTATACACCGTAACGCATAAGCAATTAATTCGATCGTGATAAATCCGCAGACGTCAGGGACAGGAAGAAGTAGGGAGGTTAACCATGGTCGCGGCATATAAGCTACGCTAAATATGAGAAAATGGAAAGGAAGAAATAAAGGGTCTCTGAACCACACTGCGAAAGTGGTTATAAAGCGATGCTGTGAACGACAAGTAGAACGGTTACCCATTGCGACGTAGCTTGAAATCATTCACGGGGCGACATTCACATGCACTTTACCTAATTATTAGCCTAAGACGTTTCGCAGGCCTGCGATTTGGTTTGCGTCGCTACTTCGGGTATCGACATAGAGTGCACCAGATAGAAGGGAAATACGCCGCGCCTCGTAGCAACGCTGATCTTCCGCTTCGTAGCCACACTGCACTTCCACAGCACTGTGACAACACAAATGTGTTGCTAGGCGGGTTCTTCTTTTACGTACGAAAGTGTGGTTGCGTCACTCCCTGCTTCTTACGCTATAGTCAAGTTGCCGTCGTCGCGGCAACATGCGCAACAGTAACCTTTACCGGGAAACGTAAGCGGGCAAAGCTACATGTTTCGCATTGCATATAGGGGCCGGAGCCCCTTACCACCAATTATGTGGTCGGGATCCTTGTTCTGAGCTTGTACTTTATTAAAACGTATGCTGTTCTGTATGTTGTATGCGTGATTCCAAAGAATGTATGCACTGTTTGTTTCACGTTGCTGAGTGCTTGTAGCCTTTGTCGTGCGGGGGTATGAGCCATTGCATTTGAGGGTATGAGCCATTGATGATGATAGTTTTCTGTCGACGTTACGCCTAAAAAAAATCAGTTTGAGGCGAAAAGCGACATAGCATAAATGTCCAGATCAGAAACTTCTGGTGGGAAACTGAAAAGTAGATATGTTCATAGAGGTTTATTGATTACAATAGAACCTGCTTTGTTACCTTTCCTATATTTGTTTTTTTTTTTCTTGTTTTTTTTTCGGCTTGCATTTGACACCCCGGATAGGCACAGGTCAAAACTTTTGGGATGTGGCACAGCGACAGCATCGAAGTCGGAGGAAGGAATGGAATATAGGTACGCAAGAAGTAATAAAAACCACAACCGAAGCCAAACTTCGAGCGAAAGCGATTGAAGGAATGGCGTAGTGCTACCCTGGCACTGAGAAAGGCTGAAGCTGCCCAGTGAAGCACACAACGTCTCGAAGGATGAGCTATTCTATTTCCGAAGTCGGTAGACCGTCAAGGCCGTCTCACAGGTGGTTCAACGAGAAAGTGGAATAGGGGAAGTGCGGGTTTTTCCTGGTCTCCCACATCGCCCCGTATGCAATCAAGCGCAGTGTCGAAACCAGGACCGAGATTCTCCTACTTGAGATTGGAAGCGACCATAACTATGGTGGTCGACAAGAGCCACACGAAGCCGCGTTTTTCTTTCTCCATGGGTTAAAGTAAGAATGGGCAGCAACAATTCTGGCAAGGAAACAGAAGCGAGGAAACCTTCGTTCATCCTGGCCTACGTTTGGCTACGTCTTTCTTTCAGCATATTAACAAGTCTTACGAAGAGAACTTGTAAGGGCAGATATGATGAGTGGCGCGCTAATGTGTACCATTACGATTGTTATTCAAATGATGCCACCAAACACATATTCGTCGAACAGGGTAGAGCGCCGCATTAGGTGATAGAATAAAGAAGTATCGAACATGTTCATTGTTTTGCCATGGACATAGAGATTGTTGTGTAGGCTTTCAGCACCAAGGTGGCGGCACTAAAATGCAGTATAGTACGAACCGTGATCCAATATGCGCTTTAGCGCTGCCCGAAGCGCAATATGCGTGTTCTGAATTTGATTTTCTTTGAGATTACGCTTGAATGCAGATACGCAATGCTACTTATCCTTAGCTCGGAAAAAAAAGCAGCAACCGGCATTGCACATAGCGATATTGCAATTAGCTACGATTAACGCGTTTAATGCATCTAATTTAGGAAGATGAGATCTTCAGATTTCCGGGATGTTCTGTTGTGAAGCTGAACTGACATAAATGCCTACGCACGGCTTTCTGAATATCTTGCAGAGAATCTGTTTACCGCTACCCCCAAACGGCACAATCGTGTCCGCGGACAGAAAAGTACAAGCAAACACTGTCATCATCAACAATGGCTCATGCCGCCCCTAAGCAAACAAAATAATGCACCATAGAAAAGAACATGTCGAAAACTGTGAGAATTAATGGCTCATACGCGCGGAAGCAAGGGCTCCTACCCCCGTAAGCAAGCAAAAGATGCACCATAGAAAACATGTCGACAACTGTGACCATCAATGCTCATGCGCGCGAAAGCAATGGCTCATACCCCCGCAAGCAAGCAAAAGATGCACCACAGAAAAGAACATGTCGAAAACTGTGACCATCAGTGGATGCACACGGAATCAATGGCTCATACCCCTGTAAGCAAGCAAAAAATGCATCATCGAAAAGATCATGCCGAAAACTGTGATCATCAATGTCTCATGCGCACGGAAGCAATGGCTCATACCCCTGTAAGCAAGCAAAAAATGCAATGGCTCATAGCTCTAAGGACACAAGAGGACACAATGTATGCACACCCGAGAGCAAAAATATACGGACCAGGGGTTGCGCGATAAAGCCGTGTTTTTCCTCTGCCTGTGAACGGAACTTTAGATGGACGACTGCAGCATACTCGTTCATTCCAGTTTATATTTGTTAATTACGAAAAGATTCGGTTTCTTTAGCCACTCTGCAGTCCGTATACTTTTGCTCACGGATGTACATCTCCCCTAACACGCCAAGATCGGACATCGAGTGTTTAATGCGGAGGCACTTCTAGGCACTGGCGAGTAACCACACCACACCGCTCATCGTTGTCGGCGATTTTAAAGTGGACATTGCCAAGTCACAAAGCAGGTGGTCTGTCCAGTTCGTCGCTGACGAGTTTGCCTTGACGTGCTTGACCGGTGCCACTAGCTAACACACATGGAACATGTATTGATCTTACGTTGGGAAAGAACATTTCTGCAGTTAAAACTGAAAATTTAGCCGTATATCATAGTGACCACCAAACACTCGTGACGATTGTTACAAAATAAAATGTTTCTGAAATCACCTCCACAGGGTGGAATGGTCCTGAATTTTTTTCTTGCTTTCCTTCGCTTTGCTTTAATTACTTGCATAGAGGAGCGGACCTTTGAATCAGCGCGTACTGTAACTATTATATTTGTGGTTTCTACTATAGTTTTCTATTTTTCCATCCATTACTTACCAATCAGGAGATGACGCTGTTTCGACTGGCTGTGTTGACACGCATTCTGGCAGTTTTTCTAGTATAAATATTGGCATCTTTTTATATGAAAATACAAACAAAAGAGATCTCTGAAAAGAACATACATGAAATAATAATAAAAAGTTCTAAGACAGAACTTCACTTCCATGATGGAGCATGCAAAAAAAGGATATCTCAAGAAAGATGCTTTCTTAAATATTTTGTTCTCTTTGAAACACTTGGTGATAAGAGGCATACGGATTTCCACGTTAACCACTAAATTCGTTCCGTGCCTGAAAAGTGTTCTCCGGAATGCTTAGCGGATAGAAACCAACCCAACGAACCAAAACAACAGGTATTTTTACCGCAGTACTTCGGAGTGATTTTTTAAACACCTGTACTCGATTTAGAAGGTCAGGAAAATATTTTATTCTTTACTTAATTTTGATGGTAATTGTGGAAGGTAGAAAGAGAAAGATGGCAAACAGCGAGCGGGGTGATAATGCAACCGGAATTCGCGCAAAGACTTTAATTTCCACCGGAGTCCCTGGGTATTCTGAAAAACATATTAGTTTTTTTTTTGGCATATTAATGGCAACTTTAATGCCTAAAAGTGACTTTCAAGTGATGATTTTTTGCAGTTTTCTGACATCGCGAGACAGACAGGCTAAAGTAGGCACAGCCCGAAACTGTTTGAAATATAGCGGAAGACTAATCACAAAAAAAGGTGTAAAATCGAAAATAACAGTTTTTCTTTCCTTTGGTATAATCATGCTTAATCAGTGTGAAAAAGTCATATTAGGTGGAGAACTTTCGCGGTTTTGGTGACGTCGTGTGATAGATAAGCGAAGTGGAGAGGTATGGCCCGAAAAGATGTTTCACCATTCATTGAGGGCTGATTGTAGAAATGGAATAGAAACATTTGGAATTACGTTACAGCGCCCCAGAAATTCACCCGCGTTCAACAGTGCAACATCGCGTTCGATCGCGGCATCCACTTGCGAATAAAGGGAAACTGCCACCCCAGTAGTGTCGTTTACAACCATCGCGTTATGGCGACATTGATACGCGCCAGCGAAGACGGCCCTGCCCACAACGGATAAATTTACGATCGCAAACAACACGGATGTTGCGGCTCAGTTCAGCGTAAAACGAGGATTTCCTTCAAGCGTCGTAAATGGGCGCTGTATACTCGTTCGGTGCCTCGTATGTTTCGCTTTTCTCCATTTTCCCGCGAGCTGCTACGTTAGTGAACTAAACATCAAAGCCACAATTACTGCAAAGCAAGTAACCAAGAAATAATGGTCTCAAGTCTCCAGAACGAAAAGCGTTTTTCCGCCTTTTACAGGGTGGGTGGCTGCGACCGCGCCTGAGTTGACCGGCCTGCTGGTTTCTCTCGGCGAACGTCAGTATATGTAAGAAAATGTTTACTCCCTTAAGTTCACGGTGCTGACGTGAAATAATGCGCGTGTTTTTGAGCAGTCTGGCGAGCCTTCCTGGTCGCTGCTTCACGCGGAGTAAGGCGTTGCTTGTAATCTTTTTCACACGGGCCATGAAGCGACTAATTTTCAACTTTCCTTGTGGTGGTTGTGACGCTTACTTTTTTTTTTTGCCGTTGCTGCGTTTTAATTATTCATTTATTTTTGCTGGTACGGCAATTTTTTCTTGATGATGTTAGTGTCATTGCTTTTGATGTTACGGCTGTCCAGTTATTTCTCATGTTGTGAACCGTCCTTATTGTGCGTTGCGCCGCCAATAGTGGCATGTAACAATGGAGTTGCGGAATGCTATCAGTTTTGGTATTCAGATGTTACCAAGCGGCATACCTTACTTGTTCGATTATTGCGACAATTGTGCTGTTGAAAATCCTAATTATACTCTAAGAACATGTAACAAAAGTCAAACTTTTTAATGTTATATACTTATTCCAATGCACGAAATTGTGCATTTCATAAGTCACAATTTTTCAGCGACAATCATAATTGAAGGTGGTTGTATGGACGTGATTTCGCATGCAACTATTTCAACTATGACAAGTAGGTGCTGAGAGGGGGAAAGATTGAACAAAATGACAGTAACATGCGAGATATTCCTTCGCTCATCACCTCCCAAAGAAAATCATGGTGATCCTCATATATTGTAGGGCTTCTGGTGTTCCGTAATCCGGAATAAATAAAAAAGTGAATCGCTGTATTCGCTCACTTCCGCATATAAATTCCGCGACAGCCACCTGCACCTGAAAAATAACCTGGAACTTCGCACTGGCACGTCCGAGCAGCTCCGGTAAGAAGCAAGCTAAAATTTTGCATATTACATTATTCTAATATTGCAATCTAATGTATTTCAGCAATCGTTCGCGCTATTTGAATACCCCCGTGCGTGCGAAGAAACAACTTGCTTGCTCCTGCTCCACGCGTACGTTTAATAAATGACGCTTCATAACGTTTACGTACTACGTAAACGACAAACAAACTTGTCGACTTTAAGATTACGGGAATGTGACTATCGTGTTATATATTATTTGTGAGAACGTCTATTGAGTATTCAAAAGGTATTCCATATTTGATTCGATTCGATCGACTCGGCCTCAAAAATTACTATTCGCACATCCCCAAAATTTTTTGAACTTCGATTGCGTGCGGCAGTAACAGCGCCTATACACCGAATCGATTGACCGCGTGGTAGGGCGCCACGCGGGAAGCGCTCTAAATACTCTTCATTTGCGCTCTAACCGCATTTGCCCCGATGCATATCCCTCACTCTGCAGAGCCTTCGAGACCAGCGCTCACCTCGATCACATTATCCGGCAGTGCCCCAAAGCCTCACCCACCAACACCCCCACCGCACTAACACCACACGCATCATAACTACGGCCGCGCAGTGGGAGACTTTGCTGCTCAGCTTGGACCAAGAAGAGCAGCTCCGGGCCGTCCGCATGGCCGAAGATGCCGCCAGAAAGGAAGGACTGGCCGCTGTCTGGAGAAGGGGGAGGGACCCCATCAAGGACACAATAAACTTTTATCTCTCTTTCTCTCTCTGCTTTCGTCCCCTAATCGACTCCTCGGGCAAGTTAAGAAATAGTGTGCAGCTTCAGCTGGTGTAGCTACTGAACACAAGGCTGACGCTCCGTGGTAGCTTAGTGGCTATGGCGATCGCGCTGCTGGGCTCGATATAGCGGATTCGATGCGGGTCGCGCAACCGCACTTCTGCGGGGGGCGAAATGCAAAAAAGCACTCATGCACTTGGATTTAGGTTGGAGAAACTCAGGTGGTCGAAATGAATCAGGAGACTACTACTAAGGCGTCCCTCAAATTCGGATAGTTGTTTTAGCCCGTAAGAACCACCATAATTTAATTTCGTGTTAGATATAAGGATGCACGTTGATAACACAAACATTTGACGCTCTCTTATCCACGTTATGTTGTGTATCTAGCCGCGTTCATGGCCGCATGCGTACGGGAGACTCCGAAACCACGATGTTAGAACTATTGAGAAATACTATGTTGTGCCACCTCTTGCGATCAGCAAAATCTGCATATAGCGGACAGTTCAAGCATGTTTTCAGGCACGTAGGATCCTACGGGCTGGAATTCTCCTACATAAGGTGGCCTGACAGCCCCCAGGGTCATCTGACTAAGCTAGCTTGGAAGCTCGGTTGCCCCAGTCAAAAGTTCAAATCCTCGCGTTTTTTTTTTTGTCTTTTTTCTGAGTGGGGGAAACTCGAATTCACCTCCACCAGTACGCTACATCTCCAGGCTTGGAGTGGCACCTGACACCGGCAAAAACGCCGAGAGCAAGTGGGGCTGTACTAATCCAGGTGCAACCAAATTAGGAAGGCCCACCGAGTTTCAACAAGACACTCCTACAGCTGCTGGCCCTCAGTCGCCAGCAGCTGCGTAGCACCTGACCATGGCGGCTGTCAGGCCTGTAACGCAGCAGAGGGTGCTAAGAATCTCTGGAGCCGGGCAGCCCGCCAATGGAAAGCGACCCTTGCAACGTTAACACCTGAACACTCTCGAGTGAAGCTAGCCTAGCAGGACTCTTTGAGCAACAATCAGGCATAGTTTGGGATATCATTGCGCTTAGTGAGGTTAGAAGGTTTATACAGTGCTGACAAATGGCTATGTCCTCTGCTATAGAGGACTACCAGATACGAAGCAGCTCGGAGTAGGATTCCTAATCCATAAGGACATAGCGGGAAACATTGATGAATTCTTCAGCATTGATGAGAGCGTAGCAGTAGTCGTAATACAGCTGAATAGGAGGTTTAGAATAAAGCTAGTACAAACCTACGCTCCAACCTCCAGTCACGATGATGAAGAAATAGAACAGTTGTATGAAGATATTGAATTAGCGATATAACAGTGCAAACTCAGTATACTGTAGTCATAGGCGACTTCAATGCAAAAGTTTTGGAAAAGCAGGCTGGTGAACAAGCAACTGGCAACTACGGCGTGGATTCTAGGAACACTGTAGGAGAGATGCTCGTAGAATTTGTGGGAAGGAATAAGCAGCGGTAATTAAGATCTTCAGAAAGCGTAGGAACAAAAAGTGGACCTGGAAAAGCCCTAATGGTGAAACAAAAAATGAAATTGACTTCATTCTTTCTGCCGATTCCAGCATAGTGCAGGAAGTAGAGGTGTTAGGTAGGGTAAAGTGCAGTGATCATAGGTTATTGAGGGCTAGGAGTCATCTCAATTTGAAGAGAGACAGAGTAAAATTGGTCAAGAAGAAACAGACCAACCTAGACGCAGTAAGGCTAAAAGCAAACCAATTCAGGTTGGCACTTGAAAACAAATATGCAGCCTTAGAACAGAGATATGATGCCATAGAGGCAATGAATGAAAGCGTAACTAGGCAGGCTTCAGAAGCAGCAATTTAAGTCGGAGGGAAGACACCAAGGAAACTAGTAGGTAAGCTCTCACAAGTAATAAAGGACCTAATAAAGAAACGACAAAGAATGGCAGTGCCCAACGCAAGAGATAGGATAGAATTCTCGGAACTGTCATAACTAATCAACAAGGAGAAAATAAGGGATATTCGAAATTATAAAGTGAGAAATACTGAGGAAGCAGTCAAAAAGGGACGCAGCCTGAAATCAGTGAGAAAGAAGCGTGGCATCGGACAAAGAAAGATGTATGCACTGAAAGCTAAGCAGGGTAATATCATCAGCAGTCTCGAAGGTATAATAAAAACAGCAGAAGAATTCTATAATGATCTGTATAGCACCCAAAGCAGACACGATACCTTCATTCGAGGTAGTAATGAACAGGTTACCGAGGCTTCTTCTATAACTAGCGATGAAGTTAGAAAGGCCTTGGAAAACATGACACGGGTGAAAGTGGCACGAGAAGATAGACTACCAGTCAAGTTAATCAAAGATGGAGCAGACACAATGCTTGAAAAACTAGCGGCCCTTTATATGAACTGTATATCGACTTGAAGGGTCCCAAATAAATGAAAAAATGCAAACATTATACTAATTCACAAAAAGTGAGAGGTCAAATAATTGAAAAATTATAGACACATTAGCTTACTTCCAATATTCTATTAAATATTCACCAAGATAATCTGCAACACAATAAGGGCAACACTTTACTTTAGTCAACCAAGAGAACAGGCCAACTTCAGGAAGGGATAATCTAAAATGAATCATCGATGTCATCAATCAGGTAATCGAGAAATCCGGAGAGTACAATCAGCCTATCTACATGGCGTTCGTAGATTACGAAAATACATTCGATTCGATAGAGATACCAGTAGTCATAGAGGCATTACGTAACCAAGGAGTACAGGAAACTTACGTAAATATCTTGGAAAGTATCTACAGAGATTCCACAGCTACCTTAATACTCCAGAAGAAAAATAGAAAGACTCCTATAAAGAAAGGGTTCAGGTAAGGAGACAAAATCTCTCCAGTGCTATTCGCTGCGTGCTTGGAAGAAATATTCAAGCTGTTAAACAGGGAAAGCTTAGGAGTAAGGGTCAACGGCGAATATCTCAGCAATCTTCGATTTGCAGATGACGTTGTCCGGCTCAGCACCACTGGGGACGAGTTAAAACAAATGATTGAGGACCTTAACAAAGAGAGTATAAGAGTGGGGTTGAAGACTAACATGCAGAAGGCAAAGATAATGATCAATATCCGGGCGAGGGAACAAGAGTACAGGATCGCCAGTCAGCCTCTAGAGTCTGTGAAGCAGTACGTTTACCTAGGTCAATTACTCACAGAGGACCCTGATCATGAGAGGGAAACTTACAGAAGAATAAAAATGGGCTGGAGCGCATTCGGCAGACCTTGTCAGATCCTGAATGGAAGCTTACCATTATCATTAAAAACGAAAAGTGTACAGTCAATGCAGTCTACCGGTTTCGACATATGGGCCAGGAACTTGGAGACTAACAAAAAAGCTCCAAAACAAGTTGAGGACCGTGCAAAGAGCGATGGAAAGAAGATTGTTATGCTTTACGTTTAGATAGAGGAAGAGAACGCTGTGGATCAGAAAGCAAACAAGGATAGCCGATATTTTAATTGACATTAGAAGAAAGAAATGGAGCTGGGCAGGTCATGTGATGTGTACGTTAGATAACCGGTGGGCCATTAGGGTTACAGAATGGTTGCTAAGAGAAGGGAAGCACAGTCGAGGACGGCAGAAAACTAGGTGGGGTAATGAAATTAAGAAATTCTCAGGCGCTAGCTGGAATCGGTTAGCGCAGGAGAAGGGTAATCCTGCGCCAACCGATTCCAGCTAGCACAGGATCGCACGGAGAGGCCTTCGTCTCGTAGTGGACATGAAATAGGCTGACGATGATATCCACGTTGATATAACAATAATAAAGACGGTTCCACGATACAAAGCTACGGGCGGTTTATGAGATAAAGTCGTCGTTAGGAGTGGTAGTTATGTTTGTTGACGCTTGGCATACTATTAATTGTGCTCTCAAACGTGGATAGCCCGGCGCGTTCAAATTCGTCCGATATAATACGCTACCACAATGGGCCAGAGTATCGAACATGCGAACATACCATCAGGGTGCGCACACCGAAAGAGAGAATGTTGATAGCCTTGCTTATCGACGTTCTCTTTTGTTCCACTGCTACTATATCTTTGACAGAGTTTAGAAACGCAAGACGACACTTACTTCGGTTTTAATGCGCTTTATCGACCTAGGGTTTGAATTTGAATTCTGTGAGAAGTTGCCATGGAGACAATGGCTAACAAAATCAGACACGCGACGTTTAGATGTCTGGCAAGGTTCAAGTTAGTGCTTTTTAGTTTGTGAGAAAAAAAAATGAATAGGAGAGAAGATAAGGCAGGAAAAACAGCAGTAGTACACTAACTCGATGAACTGGGCGTACTTGCCCATTGCTGCAAGCATGCATTTAGGCGTTCGATTGGCTCGCATTGTTAATATTTCAGCAGACGATGACATTTATTTTCGTGACAAGAGCATCTTTGTCTCAAAGCTAGCGTTTTTCTTACACCACCGCATAAATTTCGTGAGTTATCGAAAATTATATTCTTTTCTTGTTTGTGCTACACCTTCAGTGAGAAATCTAATGGCAAAGCCCAAACAACCTGGCCAAGCTGTACTTGTAGCAACCAAGCAGGAAACTGCTTTGCAGGTGTACACTTCGTGCAAAAAATTGCCAGTCGGAGAAGGACTGCACAACAGCTGAATGTGAAGGCTTATACAAAGGCGCTCCTCAAATGACAGTAAGCTGCTGAGAATGTCGAGGAAATGGTTGTTGCAACAAAGAACTTTCCTACTGTTGAAGGACTTACGAAGTTAATATAGCAAAGTGATATTGTTCACTGGTTTAGTCCACAACCGCATGCTTGCAGAACGCGATGAATCTGTCTTCGTGTTGCGGCGTGTGCATGACTATAGCTATCGGTAGTGACGTTATACAAACTAACAAGCTTTCCTTCCACAACGCGTAAAAAAATTATATTTTACTCAACAGGTCCATACTGTCATTATTGAACTAAATGGGACATTGCTGAATATTTCTTATAGCCTAAACTTGTGCCCGATTCACAAAGTGTCCTTTCTTTTCTTTATTGTCGTATATTTTGTTACAAAGTGCCCCATTGAAATAACAGTAAGGCATACGGCAGTACGGCATAGGCAGTAAGGCCCTTCAAAATGCATCTGACATGTGAAAATTTGTACAGGATTTCATACGCTCACGGGATAATATTAGATGTGAAGATTTCCGGGCGTATTGCATTTTCAATCAGCTTTTTATGGCAGAATACCTAGAGCTGGAAGAGCAGTATTACGCAGGATCTTAAGTTTTTCACTACTATAAGTATATAAAAGGACATATCAAGTGTCACAGTTCATATATGGCCTAGATGTTATTAAGACTTACTCGAGGGTAACGCGAGAAAAATACATGACGTGGTTGTATTTGTTTTATTGTACACAAAACAAACAAGTGGATTGGAATGACTGTGTCTCAGAGGATTCTGTTCGTTTGTTCCCGTGGTAAGGGCATAACTTCTTGCGCGTTTCTTCCTTCAACATATAACTGACAACTAGGCATTAGGTTATGAAACACATTTTAATGCCTCCGAGTAACAAAACACACAAGTGGATTGGAATGACTGTGTTTCAGAATATTCTGTTCGTTTGTTCCCGTGCTAAGGACATAACTTCTTGCGCGTTTCTTCCTTCATTATATAACTGACAACTAGGCATTACGTTATGAAACACATTTTAATGCCTCCGCGTAACTGAGGCATCATACTATTGACCGCTTCGTCGAAAAAAAAGAAAGAAAGAGAGAAGGAATGTAAGAAACAAACAAAGAAAGAAATAGAACAGAAGATGTCAATCTAATTTCCTGTTCGTGGAAATACGGTCGCGTTTTATACCTTTCAAAACACATCCGAGCCAATGAACTTATCCTGGAGCTGCCATTAAAAGCCTGACTCTTAATACTGATTCTCGTAAAAAACTTTCGCCTTTAACTGCAGTATCGCAGCCAGTATTTGTATACAGTGACCAACCTAAACTTTTCGCTTAGGCCTAATGTTTGCGTTTACATTAGGCAGAGTTTGACTGCATACTAGGGTATTATTGAGGTGGTGTAACTCTTCGCCTCAACTCAGACAATGTTCTCTGTTAGTGCATAAAGAAGAGCGGCGAAACTTGACAACAGTTGCCTCAGGAAAGTCGAATCCGTGAACTTTGGTCCCCATCGGCGTCACCCCGAGTTGCTTTCAAACTTTTATGAACTTTTAGAACATCGGGACTCTATGAAAATCGTAATCGTTGTAGAGCGCCTCAATTCTGGTTCTGCGATTCTTCGTAACTTCTTTTCCCCTCATCTTTTCTGCCCTTTCCCATTCCCCTTCACTGAAGACTACAGCCAAACAGGCAATCGTTCTGGTTAACTCTCTGCCTCTCTTCCCTCGTCTTGTTTTCAGCCACTCACACATTTTATATCTTTCGATAGAGGATAGCAAGTATTTGATGCAGATTCACGCCTGAAGGGCATTCTGTCAGAAAAAAGAAATTACGGGGTTTTAGGTGCCCAAACCACTTGCTGAATATGAGGCACGCCGTAGTGGAGGATTCCGGGGGTTCTCTTTGACCACCTGGGGTTCTTTAACGAGGAGCTCAATCTAAGTACACGGGTGTTTTTTTCATTTCGTCTCCATAGAAATGCGGCCGCCATGGCCGGGATTCAATCCCGCGACCTCATGCTCAGCAGCCCAACACCATAGCCACTGAGCAACCACGGCGGGTACATTCTGTCAGAACCCTGACAGTTGTTCCCTGTAAGTCTTTTTTTTTATTTTTCCTCACAGGCTTATTAATTTGTGAGCGAGTATCCCCTGTCAAAGTGCGTGATTAAAGTAATGTCGTCACTTTAGTCGAGCCACGCGATGAAATCCGAGTCAGAAGTTTTGTGAAGACATATGTGAAAACAAGCTCAACGTCCAAGTCGGTAAGAGTGGTCAGGTTAGAAAAAGAATAAATGAATAGGTTAAAATTCCGACTTGGGGCTGTTCTATCATTCCTGGTTTTGGTGCAGAAGAAGGTAAAAACATAGGCATGGCAACTCGTTTCTAAAAAAAGAAATTTATTACCTAAAATTTTTTTTTATCGCACAAGTCAAGAAAAGCTGTGCCGATGTATCAGAAAATCTCTGCTGAAGCTTTTTTGATGCGAAAGCATCAAATGGCCATTGAACGAAAAAAGCCGGCTTCTGTGGTCTGTAACAGCGAAACGGCACCTAAATTCTCATTGGCTGCGACGCCACGTCCCCAGCGCGCCTCGACAGAGCAGAGCCGGCGGAATGGAACACGTGCTGCCGCGCTTGCACGCCAGATGTTGCGTGAGAGGAGAGGGCATCGCCGCGACGCCACGTCACCATCACTCTCGCCCTTGTATGCCGGCGCGCGGTCCGTATCTCTCTCTCTCACCCCACTGGGCTTTGCTGCGGCGAGCGCTTGCTGGCGTTCGTGGCCACTGCTGCTTCCTCTGTCACTCGCGCGCAGGACGTCGGTGGCATGCGGCTTTGGCACCGCAGGATGTAGCTGCTTGCTGGCTCGGGCGGCACGTACCGATATGTCCCATTGCTCGCAGCACAAACTCCCAGGTTCCCTCAACGGTGTTCAATTGAACATCAATGATCTCCCATTCGCAACTCATAAAAATTGCTTAGGGGTTTTTCGATTTCTTTTTATGATGGACTGCATCCTTCGCGTGCAAGTAAGACCCAAAAGAAAGAGAGAAAAGAAAACTCAATTGCTTGCACAGTAGTAACACAAGAACACACGCACGCACAGGCACACGCACACGCACTCACACACACACGCACGCCCACACACATGCACACGCACACACACACACACAAACACGCACACACGCACGCACACACACACACACGCACACACACACGCACGCACGCACACACACATTGCAACAGATTGAAAAAATGGCATGAGCGCAAAGGTTTTTCTGAAATGGCGAGAAATCGCAAACCATATTTTTTGGGAGAAGCACCGCCAAAATTACTTGAACCCTATGCAATTTACCACAAAAATAATAATAAACAAGAAACAAAGACCCAGAATTTCGCAATCGTGCAGCCAACAACCCTTCTATTTCTTCATATACATTATTTACCAAGCTATGTAAAAGCAGGCTGATCGACACTTCGTTTTTTCTTCTTTACGTTCATTTCTTTTGTTTCCATTATTGCGCCGGTTCCGATAGCTCTACAAATGTGCTTTCAAGTATCAACGGCAACATCAAGGCACTCTCCAAGTGCATTGTTTCACTTAGCCAGCGCTCCCGTTGTTTGCACTTCCGTCTCCAGAAGTGCGCAGCGAAAGCGAAAACGCGATTAGGGTACTACGACAAAAGGTTAAGCCCATCAGACCCCGCTTCTTCGGAAGCTCCCCTCTTGGTTACCTTCTCTAGATGGTGATCCTGCGTCTGCTGCCGAAAGTCGGCTCTTCGTTACCTCGTTTTCTTTATCCTTTCTCAATTTCCCTGTGTCTTGTATCTGATCGTTGCGCTCTCCTTTTTTCCCCCTAGGCTGCTAGATCAAGCGACGCACTTTCCCTTAAGGAAGGTCGAGGGTGCCACAGTAACAAAAGGTTAACATGAGTGCTCGAAGAAAATAAAAGTCTATCTGTGCGAAAGAAGAAAGGACACAAAATAGAGTTGCTAGGATAAATTATAGCTGTTCAAACACGTTTCCTGCTCTCTTCCGGTGTCTAAGTGTAAAAAAGAAAAAAATTTCGTAAGGGAACACTTTTTTCTTCCTCAACGTGATCAGCTTTTTCTCTACTGAAAAGTAGTAAAACTGGTAACTACATCGGAAGCTCAGGCGGATTGTGCACCAACGCCTACAACGATCGCGAGCTGTAATCAAATGCACATTTAATTTGTTCTTTCATTCTAATATCAATTACATGAACACTCCGGGCACACTTTTGCCGTCACCGTCGCCATAAGTCCAGGGGCGATAACACCGTCGCCGCTCGCCGCACGCTGTATGTGCGAGTGAAAGAACGCGAGGAGTGCCGGCAACCATGGCTCGATCGAGCGCGCGTGAGGAAGGAAAGCGGAGAGCAAGCGCGCCGTCTTCCGTCGCGCGAAAGGCTGTGGGGGGTGAGGGAGGGAAGGAGGGGCGGCGATGTGCTCCGCCTGCAAATGCGTACTTGGCGCGGCCGCACGGGTTAGCGCGCGCCCTGTTTTGAAAGCGATCTGCAGACGGCTCGTACCTTCGTGTGCGCCGTGTTCTCGCCTCTCAGTTTGCGTTGAAGCGATAGACAGCACGAAGGTCAATTTGCTCGCTGCTGTTGGCGCGCTTCATAACGCTAGCGTCTTGACAGCGAGTGTCCGCGGTCATCGAATGAGACGTGTTCATGTTTGCCAGTGCTCGCTTGAAACCATGCTTGTTAATTTAGTTAGTAAGGGAGTGTTTACAAGTTTATGCGGCCAATAAAACTATTATGCTTACTTCGCAAAGCTGTCTAATAATTTGCTATCACAATCGATGTTTCGCCTTTCGGGTGAAGCTGCGACTGTTTTATGTAGGTGTGTGCATGTGCCTACTCAATGCGTGACTGTTATATGAAAACTTGAAAGATTGTGGAAGTGTAATATCGGTAAGCATTCTCTTCACTTCACATCCACACTTCATTCGTACAATAGTTTAGTGTCACGGAAAAGCCGGTCGCAGGTGTGTTGCCAATATTTGCTATACAACATTCAACAAATTAAATCAGCTGGGTGGGGCTGTATTTTTATCTGTTCTATTGCCACCTGCGTCCATACTCGATCCAACTAACCGGTCACTGCAAATCATAGATTGGGTCCCTTGTCTCTTGTTCTTTATAAATGTCTGCTATTCTACAAATGGAGTTCCGGCACATCCGGTGTTTGTAGTCAAGGCCATTGTGGACAGAAGCTACTAAAATTTAGAGCATAGGCTTTTACCAAAGTCTATGCGTACCGTATATATAGGGATGGCCGACACCATCACCTGCGACCACTGCGGCTATGAAGAATCGATTGGCCATATTTTGTGCGACGGCCCGCAACACAGTCCAAAGAGGGAATCCCTTCGCGAACTCGACAAGCTGGACGACCGAACACTATCGGAAGAACGAATTCTACACCTACGCCAGTACTTAACGTCACAGAAGAAGGTCGCGCAAGCACTACAGCGCTACTTGCGATCTACCGCCTTTGTGAACGTCTATAACTGCAACGCCCTTCATGTATGTGTCTCTGTGTGCGCATTTTGTAATTTTGATTATTTTTAGCCCTTTTTTCTCTGTCCTCTTTCTAATCCCTACCTCATAACCCGAGTGTAGGGCAGCAAACCGGAGACTTATACCTGGTTAACACTCCTGCCTTTCCTCTTCATCTCTCTCTCTCTGTCTCTCTCGAGCAATGTTAAGGGTTAGTTTTCTATTGACGTCCAAGTATCTCAAAGAAAGCATGCAAAGTGGCTTCCTTAATCAATGCCATATGGCATGCGTCTAGCAATCACTATCAGAGGTGGACGCATGGAACAAGCCTAATTGTCACAATCAGACAAGCAGCGTATGTGAAGCGTTTCGGTAATGCCGCTTAAAGCCATTTATCATGCCGCACATTTTCTTTTATCTGAAAGGGTGCATCTTTCGGTACGAAAGTCAGTTGTATCGAGAAAACGACGCGCACGCTGACATCCTCCGCATACAGTATTTTGACATCATAACGCGGGTATTTTCACAGAACCAGCGAAACAATACCTGATTATTGGATAGGGGAGATAAGGGCATAGGCTCCTTCTACGGGGACCAGTATTCCCTTTCATTACAACACTAATCAAATCAAGGTTCCCAAACCATGAAACACTGTTTTTCGCCGTCAGTAACCACAGCCAGAGTATAACGAACAAATCGCTAACCCCCCCCCCCGCCCCAACCTCCTGAACCCCCCATAAAAGAACGTATACATATAGTAGCAAACACACACACATAGCAACATGGTCCACAAGATAAATCCCTACTCAGTGAGAAGACAATAGACACAGAACTGGATAAATGGTGGACTCTTTCCCGCAAAACATATACTCTCACTCGGCAGCAAGAATCCCGATTACTTCTGTAATGCCAATTATTAATGAACAGCGATGGCAGCTCACGTAGCGCTTACTACCGCAGCGAACCGAAAAACAACAAAAACTAGACCGTGAAGAAACAAAAAAGCGCCTACTTCGCAAACACTGATTTACTCTACCGAGAGTATATCACTGAAATCGCGGCAGTCAGCACGGATGGACCTTTTGTATTATTATTTCCCTCGTTGTATTTTTTTTTTCCTTTTCGTCTGGTGAAGCAGTACGTGCTTGTTTCTCTTTTCGCGATCTCACGGGGCGGGGGAGGGGGGGGGGCAGCGAGGCAAATCCTAATGAAAGCGCTAGCCGAAGTAGTTAATTGCCCGCGCGAGGCAATAAATGCTCCGGCAGAAACACGAACATGCATGTTGGGGAGCTAAATGCGCCGGTTCGACCATACCTCTGCTGTAGCCAACCTTGCGTTTTTGCTGCAAATTGCTTCAATGATTATGTCATGGTTGCTTCAGCATCGCAATTACTATCACGGAAGTTTGCAACGGCATCGCAATTTATGGGTTTCGTTCGGAGATTCAGTATTCTGTTCTCTTGCATTTTAGTTCGGCCAGCAGCATGAAGTATGCGATGTTACATCGACGGCCATGCATTCAGGTATACGATATAGCACTAAAACCTAAGCGAATGCAAGCACGCAAGAACGCACGCACGCACGCACGCACGCACGCACGCATACGTGTTCGAAGACATATTTTTTTTTACTTACAGTAATGAATCCTTATTTCTTCTGAACAATCTAAATCATGAGTGACGCGCCATTGTCAGAGGTAAATGGTAGATTCCTGTGGCCGAAATCTCTCATGAAAGTACCGGAATAGACTCACTTATTGTGATTATCGTTACGGGCTTCTTTCACCACACATGTTGAGAAAGTTCTCCCCCGTATATTTTTTCTTCCTTGTTTTTCTGCGCTTCTTCCGTTCCCAAAATACCGAATGGTGGTAGAGGACGTGTCAGGAGTAGAAAGGCTTTATTCGCCTAGGTACCTTAAAGATGGCCTTCTGGACGAGCAAGGAAAGCTGTCACCTGGCCCGTCAGGAATACTGGAGCAATATCGCCAACCACTTGCCACTTGTAGAACACTTAGATTACTTTCATTGTTACTTAAGCGTTTACAAGTCTTAGCTTTCGCGGGCAGCTGTAGTCGTAGACAGCTTTCTCTGGCAATGAAGAGAAAGCTACAGAGGCAACGAGCTCGCAGGTAATGAGCGCTCTTGAAGAAAGTCCCACATTTTCATCCGCGAAGTGAAGAAATGAAGCAATGAAGCAAATGAAATGAAGAAATGAAGCATTCTATGGGAGGGATAGCGGTACACTACAAATAGGATATGTCGTCGAAAACTCTACTTAAGAGAACTGGTGCGCGCCAGTAGACGCCGGATATGGACCAGCACGCACGCCGGGGCTAGAATGTAAAAAATAATTATATTAATTCCCGGGATTACATGGGAAGCTCTCAGTAAGGCCACGCAACCTCATTTTCAATTTTTCCGGTTCTCCTTAAAAATTAGGTTTTGCGCGTAAAAAATCGGCAGCAGAATGTAACAATCTTAAGTCAGATCTAATATTATCGACAACATGTTTAAAAAGTCGTGAAGATACATACAGTATCCATGCAGGCACTAGCTATTTAATAAAATTTTAAAGACAACGCCGCGAGCCCTCTTTGCAGACACGCGACAAAGTGGTTAGTTTTGTGAAGAGTGCGAAGTATTAAGTTAACCTAGGAGTTTGAAAATAGCCAATGTGCATTATCTACGTGAAAAGGCGACCATAGAATAATTAGGGAGTGCTGGCTTCTCCAAGCACGAAAACCACGTCACCCGAAACGAAGTCCGGTGTCCCGCCCCCCTTCACGTGCTAGAGGCGCAGCTGACGCGCAACTGGCCCGGAAGCGATCGCACATTAATCACGCAGTGATTGGACATCGGGCGCCGCTTGCCACTCGCCACAGCTGCTCCTGGTCTCGGACTGCAAACAAGCTTCGACCAAAGAAGTTGAGCGTTGCGTCTGCGTCATGCGCTACAACAGCCAGAGGTGGGCAGCGCTATACCTTAATCTAACGCAAGAGACGTAAGGACGTTTAGCTAGCAAACACGCAAATTAAGGAATATATGTACATATGTAAAATGAAGTTACACACTATATATATATATATATATATATATATATATATATATATATATATATATATATATATATATATAGCGCCACGCGTGCAGCTATTTAAGTGGCTATGCTCGACATACTTATTGTACCCTGACGAAAACGTGGTCCGGTCGACAGGTTACAAGGAAGGAAGGAAGGAAGGAAGGAAGGAAGGAAGGAAGGAAGGAAGGAAGGAAGGAAGGAAGGAAGGAAGGAAGATAGATAGATAGATAGATAGATAGATAGATAGATAGATAGATAGATAGATAGATAGATAGATAGATAGATAGATAGATAGATAGATAGATAGATAGATAGATAGATAGATAGATAGATAGATAGATAGATAGATAGATAGATAGATAAGGATTCACTCACAAAATATATATTAAAATTTCTTAGGAACATATATATATATATATATATATATATATATATATATATATATATATATATATATATATATATATATATATATATGTTACAGACGTTGGCATGCACTACAAACAAGTGGGTGAGCTGACTTATGCCGCACCGGCTCTACCAATGCCGGCGTCAGTTGCGCGTCCTAGTCCTGACCGATACCGCGGTCATATGGCCGCCTCGCTGTTCAGAACTCGACACATATAAGATGTGCATAAAAATTGATCAGCTTCAGAAATTCACACCCGGATTGATCCTCTCTGCCTTCATTAAAGGCGATTTGCAACGTGAGAAAAACCTAAACCGAAACCGGTGCCAAACTTCGCTGCATTACATTCCGTTAGAACACATGCGCAGAAGCTCCGGCTACCGTACCTTTTCCGCCACAGTCAAGAGAAGACTTTCGAAAGTATCTTGATCACAGCCTTTGTTTTTTTTTATTCAGTCTTCGGAAAAACATATGGCTGTCTACCCCGTCATAATACGCTGGGCGCCTGAACACGGAGTGCTGATGAAATCGCCACAACCAAAGCAACAAAAGGTGGCAACCCTTCCGTAACTATCCCCGCAACGGACATGAATATATTTTTGCACAAAAGCCTTAGAAGCTGTTGGCAACGGATGTGGGGCGCAGAAACATTGAATAAGCTTTATTCAGTTAAGCTACATTTAGAAAATTATTAGCAAAAATACGGCGAACTCAAGGTATTTTCTGTCGATTTAGGATAGGTCATACGTATCGCATACAGGCTTACCTGTTTACTGGTGATCAACGTCCTATCTGCAGTAAAAATGGTCAGACGCTGACCGTCCTCCACATCTTTCTGGAGTGTCGGAAATTAGGAGCTGCAAGGAAAAAGCACATTCCTATAGCTTACTAACAGCATAATCCTTGCCATCCAGCAATGTTCTTTACTACAAATCCGTTTTTAACCGTGAATATTTTTAAAACATGTTAATGGTGTGGTGTCTGCTAATTATCAGCCCTAAAGTTTGCTAACACTTCCTCTCAACAATAGCCCCTGCTGAGATCGTATTGTATATAGCACGTGCGCCCAGACCCTTTTCCGGCACAGACCCAGTTCTGTCAAAGCAGTGGTGCACCCGGGAGCGACCAATTTTAATATATCATCACTCCTTAACTTATGTATTATGGTCAAACTACACTTCACATGTCATTGTCATAGTTTTACTAGATGCGTATTTTACACACTCTATAGACAATGCTTTTTGAGCTCCAGTACAGCCGTGTTACATCTACCGCTCGCAATTCGTGATCATTTGCACGGTGACCTTCGGCCAGACCCTTGTGCCTACAAATCTCATAGATCATGATCATATCATTGTAGCTAAGATTGCATAATGTTTCGTCCACTTGTTTGCTCTTTCCGGCCACACAGAGAATCATGCAGGCAGTAAATTCCTTGTACCTTTCGCTCGTTCTCTCTCTCTCTCTCCATTGCTGCAAACGTCTGATATTTACCACTGTGTTTGCTGCCACAACGCGGTCTGGGGCCTCAACTATAATCGGGGCAACGTTGCTGGCTCACTGTTGTTGTTGTTTTTTTTTACTTCTACGTTAGCGTAACACCCGGCGTGACCCAAGCCAACGCCATCAGCCAACGGACACGACGTTGCCAGGCTGAGTTTTCGGTGTCCAGCGATGTAGGAGCGCATTCCCTGGGGAGCAGTTGACGCAGTGTTGCGGGACGACGGGAAGCACGCCACCGTGTCGCTATTCTTTTTTGTCTAGTTTCTCTCTCTATGTCCGTCACAGTCAAGGTCTGCGATATCCGCTTGGTCCCTTTCCCTCAGCTCCCTCTAGTCATCACTGGTGTTGTCTCTCTTCTTTCCTTTTCCTTTTTCCTTCTGCTCTTCCCTGGATGCGTGCCATGTTCCTGAAATGGGGCCTGCCACCATAATGACGGCAACGACATGGAACGAATGGCTTTCCCACTTTGTCCACTCTCCACGACTAAGCCTTCTAGAGGGAGACCCTTTAGTACACCACTTTGTTTCTCGATCGTCACAAGGTTAGCTTCACTTTTCCTTCTGTTCACATTTTCGTGCGAGTATTTTTTTACATTAGCTCGATGTATATTTTTTGTGTGAGCGAATGTTCTTTGTTCCGGCTTTCATTCATTTTTTTTTTTGGCACTCATTTTGATCAATATACACATTACATTCGGCCACGGTAATGCGTACAAAATGATTCAGATGGCTAGTGTGATTTGCCACTTGCGATTAACCTATGATTAACCTGCGGTTGTTGCGTTGCGTGGTTCTTTGTTTGTACAAAGAAATTATTTTCTTTAAATCATGAAATAACCGCTGCTATACAGATCAGTAAAAAGTCACAAGGTTTGTGTTACAATTGTACGAACCGGAACACGAAAGAGACCAATGTAATGGTAATGCGGTCAGCGTTCGTTCACAATTTTCTTAACTGCGCACTTAGAAGGAAGCGTTAGTGACGACCCCTTACCAATGGTGTTACTGGAAGTTTTCCCGTAAGTGTGTGTAACCCCGTAAATTAACACTAGACTTCGCGACTAGGGAGGCGTTGAACTGAGAAGGTGTTGAATAGCAATACCATGAATTCGGAACTGGCTGGCCAGTTTTTGGCTACTCCAAGGGTCCGCGCATTGTCTTTTGGTTGACAGGACACCATGCCACGCGCACCTGTCGTTCAGACTCGCGTTCAAGCCACGAGAAAGTATTCCGTCTCCTGAGAACTGCTCGACACTCGCGGTGCACGGAAGGAAAATAGCAGCAGACCTCAGCGATTCCTCACGCTCTGAATCCTTTTACCGCGACACCACCGAGGTCTCGCAGGCGACACTCCCTTTTCTCCTCTGCGATGCGCACAATGCCGCTTTTACCCACTACAGCATTCCCACTGCGACAACCGAAATGCGTGCGCAGGCGCAGAAACTCTCAGAGTTTTCGTGGCGAATCAAATTCCCGCACAAGTTGCGAAGCGCCTAAACGGGCGTCGCAGCGCATAGGTCAGCGCATCCACCACCAAACAGCATGTTGCTGCGGAAAAGTCGCTTCGTTTCCGAATGGCGGTTATGCGCAAAGTTTTGTTTTGTTGACCATATGGTGGTGGTGCAGCTGACGCAACAAACTAGACCTCACGGCGCCAAACTGACGAAACGGATGGACACGGGAAATCTAGGTTCGAGCTTATAACTGCGGTCGAAGTAAAAACAGCAAACTCTGGCGTTCGGAGCGGCAACATTGACTATTGTTCTCGTATATTCTAGGTTAGGGCAAGTTGCTGATTCACAAATGTACTGTCTACTTCCGGCGCTGATTGCTCAGCGGCGACTAACGATACTTTCAACATAGGGGGCACGCCCGCGATCCCATATGGGACAATGACATTTGCTTTCTTCT
The DNA here is from genome assembly GCF_038994185.2 of Dermacentor albipictus. NCBI lineage: Eukaryota > Metazoa > Arthropoda > Arachnida > Ixodida > Ixodidae > Dermacentor > Dermacentor albipictus. The sequence goes on from NC_091825.1 coordinate 125,813,920, forward strand.
TTTCATGAATCATGAGTCATGAATGCCTTGAGTGACTTTTTCGATCGTAACGTCTATGCAAATCCTGACGGCGGAGAATGACAGCTAGCTTTGGGGTATCGTGTATATGTATAAAATTGCACAATGTGGATGAGAGGGTCCAAACTGTACGAGTCTTTCAACAGTACTTCAAGGACTTCATCATGTCCAGAAGGTTCACAGTTTAGTAACCTGATCATTTTTTTTTATCCGAAAGTGTCAGATGGCCCATTGAGCGATGAAGCCTGCGTCTGTAGTTCGTAGAAGCAAAACGGCACCTAAGTTCCCATTAGCTGCGGCTTCACGTCATGAGCGCGCCTCGACGTAACACAGCGGGCGAAAGGGTGACGTAAGGGATAGAGAGCGAGCGTAACGTGGTATCGCGGCGATTCCCTCGCCTCTCACGCAACACCTGACGCGCTATGGTAGCCAGATTAGGGCGCCAGGTGTCACGTGAGGGGAGAGAGCACCACCGCGATGCCACGTAACCCTCGCTCTCGGAAGCCGGCGCGCGCTCCGTACTACTCCGTACCTCTCTCTCTCTCACCCCCACTGGGCTTAGATGCCGCGCGCGCCTGCCAGCCTTCGTGGCCGCTGCTGCTTCCTCGTTCTCCAGTCGCGCAGGACGTCGGTGGCATGCGGTGTTGGCACCGCAGGCTGCTGCTGCTTGCTGGTTCGGGCAGCACTTACCGCTGTGGAACATTACTCGCAGTGAAAAGCTTGAAGAACCGCTCAGCGGCGTTCAATCGGACATTAATGCTTTCGCATTCGGAACTCGTAAGTGCTTAGGTGTCCTCGTATATTTTTCGTAATTAGTTTACAGACATTCACTGGACTGATTTCCCGAAGGTTGCATGAAACAGAGTTAGCCGACGTCGCTCTCCCCTTCCCCCTCAAAAGAAGAAAAATATAGATAATTTATTTGAAATTCTGCAGAAATTAACGTCGAGTAGACACATTTAAGTGCAGTAGAAAGGTTGAGATAAAGTTTAATGAAGAAGCCAGAAAGAATTTAACAGCTTCGAAACGCATGCGATGATAACTGCTCATATTGCCGATTCACTACATTATCAACCCACACATAAATCGAGCATAAGAAAAGACTAAAATGAAACACCGCAACGCGGTCTACTTTTGTGGTAGAAAAAAAAACTGAAAAATAACATACCAGCATGCGTTGGTTTAGTTGTTCTCGTCCATATTATTTCCACTGTTTAGGAGTGTCAATTACAGATTATATATATATATGTTTACTTATACTCAAGAAATGTAGATGCTTCCTGGAATTGGGAAAGAACAAGACGTTCTTTTTCCTTCACCATACCTCACTCTTGAGTGAAAAATATGTGCTGCCCCTAATGTGTCACTCGTTATTTATTTTATAAGTTCGTTGTACTATTCCTCATCGATCCTAATGCAATTTCTTCCAGCGCCTCGCCGTCTCTTCAAGGACGAGCAGAAGTGAATTCTCAATCTCAAACACACGACCCCTATATTCTCAGGCGACACTAAGAAATTCATAAATGGGAAGAATATTTTGACCATAAGAATGGAATAAATGATAGCGTCCCGGAAGCAAAGTCTTTGCGGACACAAAGAAATAAAGCTGGGTCACTTATGGACAAAATGGAAAACACTAAGAGCGGATCCTTACAGCAGTGCTTGCCAGAAAAATACATAATTCAGAAACGTGGCGCACAATCGCAGCTAGTTTACAGGAAAAAGAAAAGAGCGTCCATTTTAACACTGCATTCAGGAACTCGAGAAGAGCATCTGTACTCAAGAACCATCCCTTGATTTCTAAGGCGCTCTTACAAAAGATTCAGTCATCCTTATATATAGACTGCAAAAAGAAAGAGCACTTTAAATCCACGCGTCCTGAACGGAAGAAGTCCAGGACTCCCGACAGCATGAGGATAGTGAATGGGCGTTTTGCGAAAGCTTCTGTAGAAAGGTGACCTTTCCCAAAGTCGAATTTAAGCCTGCGATTACTATTTTCAAACATAATAGATCTCACATCAGACTTGCTAATATCTTAAACTTATGCATTTTATTGTTCTAATACAATGCGAAGGCCAATGAGTGTGTCAAAGTCATCCCCCAGAAAAACGATAGGCGAGTCAAAATGAAGTGGCATTGGAATAAAACAAACTTGAGAAGAAAAGGATCATGCAAAAAAAAAAAGAAATGAAAAAGGAACGACCACTGAATGTTATCGACAGCGTGTCCAAAACATTTTTAAAAGACTTGGCAGAATCAACAAACCTGACACAAGTGCATATTTATCAAGCTTTCTCGTAATGCTCGAACACGGAATATGACAAGAAGAAACGCTGAGAAAGAAACACACACTGACAAGACAAGCACCGACTACCAACTGATTTTGCTTCTGGACAGAAAACCTCTTATAAGCACATTCCCATCCTAATATCACAGTGAAAAAAAAGGAAAAAAAAAGCCTTAACACACGAACAAATGAAATAGACAGGCTAATATTTTCATTTGTTTAGTGATATGAGCCTCAATGAAGGCTTTGTTTTTGTTTACTTATTTCAGCATGGTACCACATGCGCCCTAATTATTACATGAATTTCCACTTATATTGGTCTATACCTCACTGATAGGAATTTTTATGTGGTTTGAACAAGTTAAACCCCCTTGAAGTGCGTGATTTAATAAATTGAAACGATCCACACTGGCAATTGGCCCAAATTGTACGCTTAGGTTCTAGCCGTGTAGCTGCTTCTAATTAAGGGTATCCTAATTTTCTTCCCCGAAGAAGAACGATGGTCGGTCAACCTATGTGATAAAGGGGGGGGGGGGGCGAGCAGGGGGCTATTGTAACCAAAGAAAAGGTTTGCGGTCATCACGGAATCTCGCCAAGATCCAGGGTTCCTTTACTTGCGCACTCGTGATCACTGCGGTAATTGGCCCGTCAGAAACTTCTTAAGCTGTTAAGTTGTTAAACTTGTTAAGCAGAAACTTGTTAAGTCACCGTTTCAAGAAGGGGACGCGTTGTATTTGTCGCTTTGCTTCTGTCTTGTCCGTAGCGCACTTTTTCATATGCTAACGAAGATTCCGCTCATTTACGCATCTCAAATTTTAACTGAGAGAGCTGGCAGGCAAAAAATGAAAAAGTGAGATATCTTTTAATGCTGTGAGGTACTAAGAATCAACGGTACGAGTCATGCTAAGCGTGGTGTCCGTAGAGTGTGATACGTAATGACACATGATGGATATCCTAGGCGTTTTATGTCACTCTCAACTTTGACATAAATATCTGGGTTAAAAGCTGCTGCATCTTTGGCGTAAAATATTGTTTATGAAAGCATGAGCTACAAATGTCCTTCGTCTCCTTGACTTGAATAAACCAATCAGGAGTACTTGAGGAAGTAGTTGCGTGTTACTGCCCTTGCGAGAAACTATTCCGCTGATTCCACAATTTCCTTTACCTGGGTAAACTGCCGTTCAAGTGCACTTTGCAGTGAAGGAAAAGCTGCCTTCAGCAAATGAATGGTTAAAATTTTTCCTTACTATGTTTTCCTCCCAGAATATCTGTTAGCGAAATTAGGTTACTCTTTGGACTGGGCAGTGCAGTAAGAATGCTGCGTTCGTGCAAGCATTTTCTGAACGGAACGAGGGTAAACAGCTAAAGTAAGCGGTTAGCCTAAGTCTATGTATATTTTTCCACGTTTTTCATTTCTCACGTCTTATTTTGTTATTGTTTTAGGTACTGCACATACACTTAGAGATCTTCTTCTAAACGTGGACTTTCTAGCTTACTATTGTTAACATAGTTAACCGTTTCACGAAGTCAAATTCACTTCCTATGGTCAGACCGCCACTGTTAATAACTAATATGTGCCCGTAGTAGACCACTATCTTGCTTAAAGCTGGTTACACATGCTGGTTTCCAAAATCTAGCGCTCACCGAGGTAGAATTAAAACTTGGGTGAGTGGGTTGCGGTTTCAATTTCAAAACGGCGCGGCCCCCTATTCATCACTCACTCCACAAAACAAAGCGAACGGGAAAGCTACATGTATCACGCTGCTTAGTTCGAATAACCTTCTCGCTTGCAAGTTCCCTCACGTAATCTTTTTTTTGTGTGTGTGAAAGTGCTCCACTCAGTTAACGTAGAAGTAAACGGCGTTTTATTGCACGATTGTCTCATAATGAAAGCAACGACAATACCGGAGCTTTCCAGGTGTGCACTTCCCAGAAGCCCCTTTTCGAATGAGATGTGGTCAAATGTTGATGTGGAAACAGTGCCGAAGCTGTAGCTAGAATTGCAACTGGCGCACTGGTCAGCATGCGCATTTGTAATGTGGGGCGTAGTTCAACAAATGAAGTAGCACTGGCGTCATGATAAGCCGTTGAGCCTCAATTGCTTCCCTGAGGCACATGCGGCGGCAAAGCTTGAAAACTGGTTGAGAGACTCTTCCCTTCGCATTATGAAGGCAGTATCCGGGCATTTTAAATACCTAGGCTTAGCTTACGACCGTTTCTCTGCGGACCACGACTGTGGTGTCGCTCGCATTAAAGTTACATTGTACCTCTTTGCCTCCACAACAGCAACAACAACAAGGTGTCAGTCGAACCATACGCCCCGAAAGTTTTAACACAAATCTGGAAGAGACTTTCCGCGAACGTTTCGCAACATGTTTCGACATATGTCTAGACAACGTTTCGACATGCCTTTCACGCTGTTTGCAACAGTGGCATGCACCTTCCTAACGTTGTGATTTTCGCACACGCTCCCGAGTTGTGTCGCGTGACGATCGACGAATTTGTTATTTGTCGGCACAGTTTGCTAAAGCGTGCTCTAGCACTGTTGGCAGGTAAAGTACAGCTCGTGCACAAGTTGGGATACCGAGTACTATATATAGGTGCTTGTCGTAGTATGACGCCGACAGTGGTGCGTTTGTCACCGCAGTGTTTTTCTGTGAAAGTGAAGGAATACCATACAAGTCACGAAGTTCTTTACGACGTGCACCCTTTTGTCCGTAAGTTCTCTCTTGCCATCATTACAGATCGCCGTAACCACCAGTCATCACCCAAGTTCTTCATGCATTCAATTCTTATTAAACAAATTAATAGTTCTTTAACGGTGTTTGCGTTATAACTATTTCCTTAACAAAGGCTTGTCTCTAATAAAAATGGAATACTACGTTCAACGGAAAGTGAAACTGGGACATATTATTTCGTTTGAAAATGTATATATATACCATTGAAATAGAGCAAAGAGAAAACAAGGAGCGGGCGAAACTGAGAGTACACGTGGTTGTCCTATGGTGCCAGTCATTTCCCTTTCGGGCGACTATTCAAGTTTTCTTTCGAGTGACTCTTCATATTGCTTTTTATCCGGTGGTGAAATCAAGAATGCACAAGAGGATAAAAAAATAATAGAAATGGTTGCTTAAAAAATTAAACACCCTAGATAGTCACCCGAAATGGAAATGACTGGCGTCATAGGACAACGACATCGTCAACGACTACAGTGAAAGCAGCGAGAATGCTAATGACAACAACAAATTATATTTGTTAATTGTGTAAATTCCTTAGTTGACTACTTTGTACTGAATTGACTAATTTCTTATTTGTGCAAAGAACAGCGTGAATACATCCATGGCAGCCAAAGGTATTTGTTTTTTTTTTTATAGGAAGTATGAGCTAGAAATGTGAGACGAAGGTAAACGATCCTTCGGGCTTTAAGACCAACCATGTCTACCACATTTTACGACGGCAAATACACGATAGCTTGCGGGACGCTTGCAACTGCGTCATCGGCAGCCTTTATGAGGATGCCATGTCGCACGAACGAAAGATCGCAAAACGAATACACGATTTCTTTAAGACAAGATACGATGTACTCACTCTAATAACGTGTCCGGCGTTTCGGGTCATGACCTACTTCCGTTTGTGGCATAGGTGCTTAAGTTTTTCTCTTGGTCTGCATGCAGCAATATCATAACCATCTGTGTTATTTGCCGGCTTACATCGGACATTCCGCAAACAACGCAAACCTACGCACTGCCCCACGTTGCAGCACTCTGCGATGCCGAAAGCAATCACTCTGCCAACATTGTGAACAAACTTCCGGTTCTTATGTTTGTTTTGTACGAAGAATTGTGATAGTTCGCAGACAGTATAACTAGCCGGAATTTGTTGACGGGCTGACAGGCGTAGACTTAATCTTAATGACCTTAATCTTACGCATATTTGCCAGCAACTACGTTCGCATGGAGTCCCTCAGTCAACAAACAGCAAACGGAAAATTAAATAAAGAAAGCTCGAATAAGGCTTCGAGACTAGGTACCGGTACGGTAACAGATAAAGCCAAGGCCGCACCGGTATATTACAGCGCGTGCACTGGTGAAAACGTAGTCATATTCACAACACCGGCCCTCCAGCGTACATACCACCCTTCCACCTTTGAATTTTTCAGCACGGCGAACTGTTCTGCTCAATCTGTGTACTCAAGAAATAATTATTTAACTATTTGACTATACGACGAAGACAAATTTCCAGCTGCCTTTGCTTAGCCAGCGTAGGGGCTGCCTTCGCCAAAAGTTCTCACGCTATATTTACTAGGAGCGCACTGGTATCAACAAATCAAAATATGCGTTATCGCCACACTATGTCTCACAACAGCAAGACCATGACTTGAAAATTTGTTAAATAACATGACGAACCACTTTTACTAAAGTTTTGTTTTTTTCCGCACACAGTTTATCAGTGGAACTTACCTTCTGAAGAGGCTGTAAGTTTTGGATCGAATTAAGTGTTCTACAATCAAATTTCATGCATGCAAGAAAAGGAATGCATCGTAATTTTTTGTGTGTATGTTAATTATTTCCTTATTTTGATGTAATTGCTCTGTATCACCTTGTTTTAATATGCTGTGGTTTGTAGACCGTGTGTTTATTGCACTATTTGTTTTCTTTGCAGTAGCTGTGTGTGCTTCGCGTGTCACCATGTACCCCATTGTTGCTTAAAATAAATCACAAATACAACCACGCCCCCTCCCCCCTTACTATAATGCTCGAAGAGCGAATGCTAGGTTTCGTAATAAACTTGTAATAACGGAATAAATTTGACCAAAAAAAGAGCCATAGCTTTCTTTATTTCTTTGGAAATCTCCTTTTAAGCTAACGTTAATACCGATAAAACGTTTCATTATATGTTGTTGAGAGTTCTCTTGAGTGTTTCTGTAGAAAAGGAACACTGCAAAATTCTCAGAGATGTCTTTTTTTTTTACTCCTTAATCACGTGCCCGTATACTATGGTTCAACTGCAATCCGACTGCTGCCCAGCTGCAGCCGAGACGCCGACTAGCGGTCGCAATTCGATCAACAGGACACCAACCTCACCCTAAAGATAAACTACTTGGTGCAGCAAGAAAAATGCAAACGTTTTTGAATTAAGCGTTTACATCTGTTTTATATCACCTTTTAAATACGGTCAACCGCTTCTTAAACCTGCTGTTCATTTCACCGCCTCACGCAAACACTGATGTCTTTCCTTACATTTTTCCTTTCAGTTTTTTTTTTTTCGAAATAGAGGCGTACTCTAGAATAATACTGACCTGAGTCGTGTTGATGTCTGAGCTTCCCCTGACATTGATAAATGCGTCCCACTGTGGCGCTGTTTGTGAATCAATAGTCCTGCAAAGCCTGGCACGCTTATGAAAACTTCCCTGCGGAGTGTCTGTAGCACATCCACAGTTATTCATGTGGTATCATCACCATAAACAAAGAAACTGAGTGAGAGCCCAGAAAATAAGATATAATTTGCTCTCCCTCAACATCAGCGTTGACTCATTATGGACCACAAATAATTCGCACGCACCCCGTTCTTATACCAACGCCAGTGTAGTCGTCTATGAGAAAGTGTCGGTCGATGAGCAACACGACCGTGTAATTGCTTTTTTCAAGCACGCGTCGTATACGCTATAAGAGTGAGAGTGATGGAAAAGGCGCAGACAGTCATGAAGAACGGTGACAGTTCCTGCCTTGTTTTTTTTTTCTAACATTTGGCTATCTCTCCTTGATCGTTTCTATTCTCGTTAAGACTTGTATCTCTATATTGTAGAGTTGCATGGGTACACATGTGGGAACCCCGGCTGTATTGAGACCTTTCCTGCTTTTCTTCCACTAATGCTCTTAACGTGTCTCGCTTTTTCTCGACCGCTGACCAATGAATGTTGCCACCCGCTTTGAATAAGTGCTTCTGGAAGCTGGACGTTCCGCACGGTTCTGTGGCATTGCATTACAATGTCCTCAGTCGCCCTCGGACGTTTGCTGTAGCATACACATGATTCGATCTGTTGCGAACATTTGCTCCGGTATGTTTTTGTTCTCAAGTAGCCAACCCTGATAAGAAATCGCAACGTCCGTGTTCCAAATCTAACGTCCAAGTTGCAATTTACGGGGTTGTAGCTGGGTTCAAAATTGGTTGGTGCAGATGTAAACAAATAGCCATAAAATGCTACTGCACGAAGAACTTAGAACAAGTATGTCAAATACAGCAGCACAGAGAAAAATAGCAAACAAAAGCTAGATGAACGTAATGTATAATACTTGAATGGTCTTTGAACGTTCTGAAGATGACACCCAAACGCTTAAAGAATGATCTTATTCGATGGATTTCCAATGCATGAACTACTTATATGTGGACTTGCCAAGAGTGAGAAAATCTCCGCATTCTCTGTTTCAGGCTATGCGGGATTCCAAACTTAGTCATAGACCTCTTTTTGTCGCTAGTGTCTAGAGTGAAAGGTTGCACGCATCCGGTATATCACAGAAAACGGTATGTGAGTTGTGTGAAAGAAATCTAGCTTCGCTGTTTTGTCTGCGTTCTGTCTCCCTCACTCTCTCTCTCTCTCTCTCTCTTTAATTACATCTTTTTCTTTGATTGCTCATGTCTTAATAACTTTGTGCGACTGCCAATATAAGCTACGCACCATCTAGCTTTTCGAAGGTCTTTCTGCTATGAACTCGCTTTCTTCAACGTACCACAGGGCAGGTGTGTGTAACGTGTTTGAGTCTGACTTTCGTAACACTTAAGCGCAGTTACCACGCAACCACAAACCGACCTTGCAATTATCACTAGGCTGCTGTTACCAGATATGAATTTCTTCTTGAACTCTAGCTGCCTAAGTAAAACTACTATTAAACACAACTTGCCAGCTTCCAGTTAGCTTGTCTTGAGCTAAAATATTGAGCAAGAAAACACAGGGCTGGACATCTAAGACCACGTGTGTGAGTGGAATCCCGCATATAGGAATGTTATGTTGAGCCAGACCCCAATTAAAAAAAAAGGGGGTCCGCTGTTTTGTTTTATAGAAAACACCCAACCACGTCGAAGTCCAGTCGAAATAGCCAAAGAGCCTGATGTTTCCTCACGGCCTGGTGTTTGTCCAATTATCTGGTGCGCGAAGAGAAGTTTCTTGCCTTTATACTACTTTGGCGAGGCCATTCTGTTATAGTTTCCGTTCACGCCTGGTCCGTAAGCGACTGTCCTATAGTTCTAACTCCTGTTTTCGAGGACGCCCTTACTGAATGACCAAGACTAAGCAGGATAAAAAGGGGGAAACTTCTAATCGCTAACATTTCCTTCCATCCACTTTGTCTCCCGCTACCCTCCCCCCTCCCACCTGCGATAAAGAAAACAAAAGGAAGTAGTCAAGTGGTAATGAGCGAACTAACTGTAGGATCCTCCGAGGGGGCATAAAGTCTAGAACAGCCACCAATGACTTCGGAAGTGTCCTTGTTCTGCGATTCGGCTAACGAACTATTACGAGAACCCTGCCTGCAGAAATCAATAGTAATGAGGCAGGAACGTCAGCAGTGCGTAAAGTAAGCGCTGTGTTCGTTGCATTCTACTCCCTGATGCTTAGTATATTGCGGTCATGTGTGTGTGTGTGTGCGTGTGCGTGCGCGTGTGCGCGTGTGCGCGTGTGCGCGCGTGTGTGTGTGTGTGTGTGTGTGTGTGTGCGTGCGTGTGTGTGTGTGTGTGTGTGTGTGTGTGTGCGTGTGCGTGTGCATGTGTGTGTGTGTGTGTGTGACGGAAATGGCGCATCATTCTCCCATACATACCCCCGAGGAAAGAAGTTTCTGTCTTTGAAAAGCACATAACCGAACATATATTTGCGGGTCTACTGGGTCTTTTACAACTGAAATAAGGCGTAGTAACCAAAGCGCCGATAATGCTCTTCAAGAACGGAGAAGACGCACGGCCACCATGAAAAAAGTAATTACCCGCAGCAAGCCCAACGGACAAATTTATCATTCTACTCTACTTATTGCATGAACCCCATCTGTACGCCACTATATATAGACGCCAAGTAGAACATTTTCATCAATGCGCCATGGCCTCTTTACATGTTCCAGTTCAAGCTCGTGTCCCTACAGTAAACATCGAGTACGGCGTCGACGCAACGCAAACGAGCACCTGTCATACATAATGGCTGTACTACGCTACCACGCCTCCTGAATGCTGTCGGGCAGTTTTCATCAGTTCATTAGTGAGCAAAAGCCCTATAGTGAGGCACTAATGTGCGCCGAATCTGCGGGTGAGCCTCGACAGCTCGTATACTCTAGGAACCCAATATTTGGCTTTACTTGTGGCTGTAGAATGCAATGGGTAGTACTCCTGTTCCACTTATTCTTCGCTGAAAATAAATACATCCAGTGGGCACCACAGAGCACCGGTCCCTGGATAGTTTAAAGAAGGAAGCAAAACCCGCTAGTATGACAGCCTAATATTACACGGAACGAGGTCGTCTGCTTACGTTCGCACGACGCTCAGCGCATACGCAGTTCGTTAAAGCCTGTGGAGCAGCTAAGCGGGCGTGACCATAGTTGCCTTCGCCTGTACTTCTCTCTCTCTCTCTCTCTTTCTCTCTCTTGTTAAAACGAAAATGCATACTTAATAAATAAACAAACATGTTTGAAAAATTCAGGTTGACTTCAGCTACGTAGCGGGTTGTACTGTATCCAATCTTTGCGCCTACCACACGCCAAATTGGCGCTTGTTAACGCCGGTGCGAGTTTAATGAGCGCTTGTAGTCGCGATGTTGTTTCACAGCAACTAGTTCCTGTCATGTTCTTGTATATACTCTACGCCAGTTCCCTTTAACACTAGTATGTGAGTCGGCGAACAAGGTTTCAGGTTGCTCGCCAACTTTTCTTTTGTTGTTGTACATGTCGATCCGTTATCCCCTTTCCTTCGTGCGTGGTAGCGATCCGGGTGAATATGTGCTTAATTCTCCCTGCGTTTGCTTGCCTCTCTCTCTCTCTCTCTCTCTCTCTCTCTCTATCTATCTATCTATCTATCTATCTATCTATCTATCTATCTATCTATCTATCTATCTATCTATCTATCTATCTATCTATCTATCTATCTATCTATCTATCTATCTATCTATCTATCTATCTATCTATCTATCTATCTATCTATCTATCTATCTATCTATCTATCTATCTATCTATCTATCTATCTATCTATTGATGACGTCTGTGAACGACCACCAATACTGCTAGATCATTTTCTTATTGTTTCTACCACGATGTCTTCTTTAAAATGCGAAACGCTTAAACAAAACCCAAACGAACATATACCAAATCTTAACACACTCTATCCGAATGGACTAACAACCTCTTTATGAATTTGTAAAAAACGCAATGACTGTATACAACACAACAAACAATAAAGCTAGCACATACGTGCGCTAGGTGAGTGTTCCCGCATATATCGCCATCAAGGAATGTCCCAAAGTATTTAATCGAATTAGCATATTGAAGAGGAGAGTAATTGCAAATATAAAAGGTTGTTGAATGTGAATCACTCTGCTGCCACCGCGGGCCACACCAATTCGCGCTATATCTGATGTTTGTTTGCACTTCGTCCGGCAGCGGCGAATCACCTATGGCTGTAACCAGCAGAGACGACAATTGTGCAACGATGACGGTGTGACGACGATATTAAATTAACCCACGCATTCGGAAAGAGCTGTTCGGATAGACAGCAGACGGCAACAGCAGCGGGAAGGTCGATTGAACATACAAATTTGCTTTAATAGATCGACACCGCGCACTTTCGAGTAACCAAACCTGATTATCTCGAGGAAGACTGGGACCGTCAAGGCGAACTTGACACTACGTCCCTATTCATGCAACACGTGGAAGAGGAGCAATATAATGTGCGGCTAATCTTGGCCGTCGAATGCAGGGCAGGGTCAGTACCCCGTGTAAAGCGATGCGATATATCGATATCGATAAGCGATATATCAGCTGGCTAGCTGATATATCGCCTCTGAAATTCCTGGCGCATAGCGCCGCTGCACACCTGACGTCTCGGAGGCTTATCACGCAGCTTGTCACGCACGCTTATCACAAGCCTATCACGCAGGTCGCACTCAAGTGTCACGGCACCATCAGTGTCGTTGTTCTACTTAGATTCTAGATTGCCCATCCTTAAACGCTCAAAGACGTACTCTGCAAGCTAAACTCAGCCCATTGGATAATGGAGTGCTTTCGGAGGAAAACGTCCCGGGACCATTTCCTATGCATTTTAGCATGGGAAAGGCCACAAAAGCCCTTCTGCACTTCTTGAAGGCTACTGGACTGTACAAGCAGTTGTGACAGTGGACATTCTTCTGCGACTAACTCCTTGAAAGACTCTTTATTATTTTATTCTCTCTCCTTCTTATCTATTCTTACCCTTTCCCGCCACCCCCCCCCCCCCAAATGTAAGGTAGCCAACTGGCAATGTCCCTGGCTAACCTCCCTACCTTCATCTTTTCGTTTCTCTCTCTCAGGGAATAAGAAGCCAATGCATATAGATGGGAACACAAGAAAAACACATTCACTAAGGTGCAGATGGCTTAATATTGGCGCAGGTCTGGTGTCTGTGTATGTGTGCTTATATTTTTTTGCGTTTTGGGAAGGCGGTTTCTCACACTGTTTAACTAGCTATATTGAGGGAAGTGTTGGCCTTGCCATTTCCTCCTTCTTTCTATCGGTGCCAAACTTGAAACATCAATAATATAGATTGTTGTTATCAAGAAATGTACATGCTGAAGACAGTATATACTAAAGGCGAGGTGTAAGGCGACCAAAGAATCGACTCTATCCCGGAGAGGAAGGAAACAACCGATGAAACCCGCCGCTGAGCTTTTCACAGCAGCAGGCTTGCGACGGCTTGCGACGGCGTGATAAGCGGTGGATGATGGAACTGCTGTTTCGTTCCAGGCACAGATACGAATTCAGATTGCGCTGTTGAAAAAATCAATGAGAGCAAAACGAATGCAACGACAAGGGTGGATCGACGGGCACTTTGGTCCCTCCGATGGCCCATTATACGCGCGTCCTCTTACGCAAAGGCTGGAACGTTCGATATTGTATTTTGTAGCTCGTCTGACGGCACAACCAAAAAAAAAAAAAAAGAAAGGACAGGAGGAATGAGCAAGGAAAGAGGTCTTGTTTTTACTTTCATCATCTGCAGAAAATAAACATTTGCGAGTTCTCACTTCTCAGCCAGTGCTTCAATTATTTCTCTTTTCTTCTTTTTTTTTAAAGCGCGGCAGTACCGTGTCTTCAGTGTTTATGCAAGCCCTGAAAACATGGTACCGCAGTTCACAGTGACAGAGAGATAGAAACACGAGGTGTCAAAACTGCTTGAGTTAAGTCCAAAGTAAAAGCTGGGCTTTCTTAGAAACGCAACACAAGAAGAAATGTGATACAATGATATAGGCAGTCCTAAGCTTCACCACTCGTGACTTTGTATACGTGTGACGTGTTGCGAGATGTGAGACGTCCGCCTGTCCGCACAAAGTGCACCCCCTTTTTGCGCTTTCAACAAGTGGCTAAGCTTGAAAAAAAAACACCAGCGACTCAAAGAAAGCGTCCGGCGCCCTCAGACAAAGGATGAGTGACGAACTGGTCCCCCTAGAATCGTGTGCCTCTATGTTCTTCAGCGATTGTCACCTCCTTCTTACAATGTTCATTTAACGTACCGCCTGGCGCCATCGGCTTCGTTCTTCGGTATTTATGAAAGTGGGTCGGTTTATTTTTTCCTCTTGTTTTTCATTTCTTGTTGCGTGTCCGTGCGTCAACAGAGTCAGCCACCTGTGTCCCTGGGTGGCCAGTGAGACGAGACACAAGAAACCTGTTTCCGGTCTGGTTCACTTAAGCTGAAAGGCTTCGGTTCGTCAGAACACAATAGATGCTCGTATGTCAGCCACAGTCCATAGTATGCGGTTCGGTGATTCTTTTCGCCAGCTTCTGCTGTGCCCTCAGCAAGCGACAATGGTGATTGGGTCCTGGTTTTCCGGCCCGCTTCTCCCAGGTCAAGAACTTTTTTTGTTGTTGTTTTTTTATTCTTAAATGTTCGTTGCTCATTCTGAAACCTGGATGTGTGCTTCTTTCTATGTTCGCTAGTACTACGCCACTGGAGGTCCGCGCATAATGCGAAGTCAAAGGGGCCGGCTTGGTATAGAAGAAGGCAACCGGTGTCAGTCGTATTGCTTAGTGAGTGCAAGCGTTAATGATAAGTGAGCGCAAGAACTGCCTTCCTAAGTTTATGTATTTATGGTGGTAAACCAGAAGAGCTGCTCAGTACTGAAATGCCCGCGAAGTGTCGATAAATTGTACACGTAAGGCATATTACTTGGACACATCTAACTTAAATGTTGGATGTCATTATACATATGATACTTGCCATAACCACCATATGTCATTTCCGCGACCAAGACATAGTACTCCAATGACACTGTCAAAAAGATTGACGTAGCAGACGACATCAATTTCGTGTCATGGGATATTCTTACTGTAGGCCGTATCGCTGTGAGACCGTGGGCCAGCGATCAAAGAGCTTGCTCTTGTAAACGCGATGCTGTTATCTTTTCTAAAACTTGCTAGAAATCATCTTTATAATTAATAATGAAGCAATTATTAATACCAACAGCAACGAAATAGGTACTTAGCCATGCTACACACACACACACACACACACACACACACACACACACACACACACACACACACACACATCGCGTGTGTGTGTGTGTTTCTGAAACTTTAGCTGCCACTGGGTAATAATCGCCCGTGCTACAAACAACTAGCTTATCGTCCACTTTCTGGATTCTAATGGCGCTCACGATTGAGGGACAGTGCCTTACTTAGGCTTTTGTCCATCCCGGTGCCCCGATATTGCAGGCGGACAGAGCAAGTCGAAGAATACAATCGCGTTGTTGTATTCATGCGAGAGTAGCTGAGAAGTATATCTAGAGAGAACCAGAAAAGAAGCCTTTCATGTCCGGCCAGCTCCTTACAATACACAGGCCCGAGAAGCAACACGTCGCGAGAATAGATTGGGGCGTGCTTGGAGCATCGAGCGATGCCAATATGTCTCGCGCTCGAACGGAGTCCGAAAGCCAGAAGGTGAGGTGCGCCCGCCGGTGCGGAAGATAATTCAGCAACCATATATACGGTCGTCGTCGTCGTCGTCGTTGTTGTTGTTGTTGTTGTTGTTGTTGTTGTTGTTGTTGTTGTTGTTGTTGTTGTTGTTGTTGTTGTTGTTGTTATTGTTATTGTTATTGTTATTGTTATTGTTATTGTTATTGTTATTGTTGTTGTTGTTGTTGTTGTTGTTGTTGTTGTTGTTGTTGTTGTTGTTGTTGTTGTTGTTGTTGTTGTTGTTGTTGTTGTTGTTGTTGTTGTTGTTGTTGTTGTTGTTGTTGTTGTTGTTGTTGTTGTTGTTGTTGTTGTTGTTGTTGTTGTTGTTGTTGTTGTTGTTGTTGTTGTTGTTGTTGTTGTTGTTGTTGTTGTTGTTGTTGTTGTTGTTGTTGTTGTTGTTGTTGTTGTTGTTGTTGTTGTTGTTGTTGTTGTTGTTGTTGTTGTTGTTGTTGTTGTTGTTGTTGTTGTTGTTGTTGTTGTTGTTGTTGTTGTTGTTGTTGTTGTTGTTGTTGTTGTTGTTGTTGTTGTTGTTGTTGTTGTTGTTGTTGTTGTTGTTGTTGTTGTTGTTGTTGTTGTTGTTGTTGTTGTTGTTGTTGTTGTTGTTGTTGTTGTTGTTGTTGTTGTTGTTGTTGTTGTTGTTGTTGTTGTTGTTGTTGTTGTTGTTGTTGTTGTTGTTGTTGTTGTTGTTGTTGTTGTTGTTGTTGTTGTTGTTGTTGTTGTTGTTGCACTCTGGCTAATCAATATAGACGGCACGGGCAATCGATATCTGGGAGGAGGTGCATTCATGCCTGCTAGTGCGACCAGGGCGCAGATAAAGCAGTAAAGCCGGTAAGGAGGGAACACGGTAGCACCAAAGCCACCTAGATAGCGGAAGGACTGCACACCCTGCTTCATGACGTCATGCTAATAGGGCCGACTGCCATAAAATGTCATGAGGGCTATTTGCATTTCGCGTTTTCTTTTCTCTTCCCTTCGTAAATGTGTACTTCACCTTTGCCCCCTTCACTTCACCAGGTGCCAACTTTGTAATAATTGTTGGCACCTGGTGAGCGCTGGAGTATCTGGCAAAAAAGCGCGAAAGTGATAGCTATGTAAAGTGTACTTCGTGCAGCTTTCGTCTTGTCTGTCTCAGCTATCGACGTGTGTACCCCAAACCAGAAAAAGTCACCAAGAAAGAAAACCTAAGTTCTTCCCATCAAAAGAATCGACCTTAACGCTTAACCAATATAACTTTGATATTCGCCACAAAGGCCACCGTGACAGGGTGCGTTCTGTTTCAAGCGAATATTAAAGAACGAACCGCACCCGGCAATTAATTGGAGTTTTGAATAGATTGCGCTTAGGAATGGGCCTCTGAAAGATATAGCGTTCGCAAGTGTGCAAGAATAAGTCAAACAGACGCTTGCGATATGAGAGCGATCTCCCCTTCAGGTACAAATAAACAATGTGTCTTTCGTCTGCTCTTTAGTTCGACGAAGTGATTTCTTTTTCAAACTCCAAAAGAGGCTTTCGATTCTTGCGCGAAACGGAGTCGCCCGGTAACATATCAGTGGAACACAACACTGCAGTAAACCTCGATAAACGCAGATAAGCAACATCCCTTGAGCAAAGCTGTAGTGCTATGAAAACAACGATACGGATAGAGAACGTACCTTCATGAAAAAAAAAAACATCCGCCTTAACATAGGTATATTACTTTTCAGTTTCTTCAAGTTGATAATGTCCGTAATTAAATTGCACCTTCTAAGTTTCGGAATCTCGCAATCAGCACCGCCTTGTTTCAGAACTTGCGAGTCAATGCGAAGCAGTCTGCCAAGCAACGCATGCGATGGCAAAATGGCACCGCAGTAACTCGATATGAGCATCGCGCGCGTAATGCGAGAACGTGAATTTGCATCCTACCTACGGCCAGTTGTTTTTGTCATCCACTATCATTTCCATTTATTCATCATTTCTTCAATTCAATTCAGAACTGCAGGAAACTTCCCCTATGCTGTCCTTGGTTTC
This sequence comes from Dermacentor albipictus, assembly GCF_038994185.2. Taxonomy (NCBI): domain Eukaryota; kingdom Metazoa; phylum Arthropoda; class Arachnida; order Ixodida; family Ixodidae; genus Dermacentor; species Dermacentor albipictus. Next base: position 125,831,404 of record NC_091825.1, read on the forward strand.
ATTGTATTTGGACTTCTTATATAAATGACTATTTATACAAATGCATCGTCTGCTGCATTTCTGTTGCACATGATTATTGGAGAAATTATTAAAGAGGCATTTTATCAAAGACGAAGGAATGGGCCCAGACCTCAGGATACGCATACGTCTGGCACTCAAACGGTAAAGTTTTGGTGCGAAAAAGGAGCGGCGACCGAACTGTTGTCATACGCGGCGAGGAGGATCTGGCCAGTCTTACAGCCTCGAAGTGATGGCGGCATACGTGATAGCAAAAGATGTGTTATGTTTACTAAACCACAATGGCGACCCTGGAATTCCAATTTCCTGGGGATGTCGCGTCGTTAAAGAACCAATGTACACTTTCAATATTTCATTTTAATGTGCGAAGTTTGAGAAATAAGTTTGATGAAGTCAGTTTGTATCTGTCTGAGCTGCAACACTGCTTCGATTTGCTTTGTTTTAGTGAAACGTGGTTTACATCAGAGGATGAATGCGCTGCTATTTTTGGATATGACTGTATCTCTGTTTACCGAACGAAAAAACTAGGAGGAGGAATTGCTATTTATGTCCGTTCTGGTTTGTCGTACAGTATAATCCCCGAGCTCAAGATTGTTAACGAATGCTATGAATGTATTGGTCTTCAGTGCATGAACACCTTGATTTCGCTAGTGTACCGCCCGCCATCTGGATCCATGTGCAAGTTCTTAGAATTTACTGAAAAATTATTAGAACTCAGCACCGAACTTAAACTCGAAACAATATTAATGGGCGATTTTAATATAGATGCTTGCCCAGACAACCTAGAATATACGCGTTTTCAGGAAACTTTTGAATCATACGGGTGTTCAAATGTCATCAACGTGCCTACTCGCATCACACCTACAAGCCAGACAACACTTGACCTCTGTGTGACGAGTTTTTCTGCTGAATATGTAAGGGCAGGAGTCTTGATGTGCGATCTTAGTGATCACTTGCCTATATACTGTCTGCTACCTCATAGACAGCCATCCAATATATGCCCTGAAAGCTTAAAAAGAATTTATTCAGAACAAAGTGTTAAGAAATTTGTTGAACTAGTCTCTGGTTATCGGTGGGACGAAGTGACCGCGGAAACTGATGTAAACAATGCTTACGATGTTTTTATATCTACCTTCGCGTTGTTATACAACAGATGTTTCCCACTTAAGAAGTTTAAGAAACACAACAAAGCTAGAAAGCCTTGGATAACTCGTGACCTCTATAACAGGATAAAATGTCGTAACAAGCTCTTCCAAATCTTTTTGAGTAGCAGAAGCGAAGATGACTTTCGGTCTTTCAAATCTGAGCGTAACAAATTGAATTCCGATATTAAACGCTCTAAACAAGAATATTACGCGAACAAGTTTTTTGCTATCATGGGAAATTCAAATCTCATGTGGAAAGCGATCAATGAAGTAATTAACAAAGGCGCTATCGCAAGAAAAGTTGCATTTCAGCATAGTGAATTGTCAGATATTGAGGTTGCAAATACTTTTAATTCTCATTTTATTGATGCTGGTGCGTCCTCACAAAATGATACACCAGCCTCTTGCACGGAATATATATTGAATCGATGTTCTTCTACGCTGTTCTTGGTGCCTACTGAGCAGCACGAGATACAGACAATAATTTTATCGTTGAAAGACAGTTGTGCTTCAGGTGAAGATGATATAAAAGTGAAGCCGTTGAAAGCCGTCAGTGAAATTGTAAGCACGCCTCTTTCACATATCTGTAACTTAATTCTTTCTAACGGTGTGTTTCCAGATAGGATGAAGCTAGCCCGAGTGACTGTCATTCATAAGAGTGGCCCAGTTAACGACATGAATAACTACAGGCCAATATCCGTTCTTTCTGTTTTCGCGAAAATTGCTGAGCATGTAATTAATAGAAGACTTTGTGAGTTTCTAAACACGTATAACATAATAGCTCAGGAGCAATATGGTTTCTGTAAGGCTAAATGTTCAGAAACCGCTTTACTTGAAATAAAGGAACAAATCCTTGACAACATAGAAAACCGAATGCTAACTCTAGGTATCTTTCTAGATTTTAGGAAGGCCTTCGATTGCGTGCAACACGATGTCCTTTTGAAAAAGCTACCTCTTTATGGAATTCGTGGTGTCGCATTATCCTTAATAAAAAGCTATCTGCCCTCTAGAACACAGTACACAGCAATAAATGGAGTTAGTTCCGAAATTCAGCACATTAAGTACGGCGTGCCGCAAGGATCCGTCTTGGGGCCTGTTTTATTTTTACTCTATATTAATGATATTGTCAATATTCAAGGCTGTTCCAATATTATTTTATACGCGGATGATACTAACGTGTTCTTCTCAGGAAGGGAAATAGGAAATCTTTTTGAGCAAGCTAACATCTGGTTACAGCAACTAAGCTTGTGGCTAAATGCGAATAAACTCCAAATAAACATAACTAAAACTAAGTACCTAGTGTTTAAATCAAAAGGAACAATAATCCACCCTCAGATAACACTCCAGTTTCAGAAGGTCAACCTCGAACAGGCAACAACAGCCAGATTTTTAGGAGTTATATTCCATGAAAATATGTCCTGGTCACCGCACGTAGACGTTCTTAGAAAAAATATCGCTCGTGCTGTCGGTGTGCTAAATAGGTTGCGATATCTGCTACCGATAAATGTGAAGCGCAATATTTACAACGCGCTTATACATTCTCGATTAACGTATTGTTTGCTAGTTTGGTCAACCACTACACAAACTAACTTAAGATCAATTCAAACACTCCAAAACCGCGCACTGCGCGCGATAGGTAACTTAGAACGTACTGATACCACTAAACTATACTATAACAAATATAAAATATTAACAGCATCAAAACTTCACACTTACAAGTTATTCCTCGAAATTTCACGGCAATTCTGGGAAGACAAATGTTCCTTCCAAAGTAAATACCATGGCAGAATGACAAACTATAACCTCAGAAAAACTCTGATAGGAAAACCACGTTGCAGAACGAAATACGGAGATCAAAAGCTAGCAGTTCAACTTCCTAACCTTCTAAACGACTACCCCTTGGTATTGGACCTGCTAAATTCTGGAATTTCAAAGCAAAGCTTTAAGAAAACGGTAAAAGAATTGTTACTATCCGAAGACTAATAGAAATGTTGAACTACAGGTATAGAAAATTTTGTTCATGTTGTTTTTAGAAAACTGTGTAAACTTTAACCTTTCAGCTACAGGTATGGAAAATTTCGTACATACATTTTTTTTTCCTGTCATTGTTGTGCTTCAATTGATTAGAAAACTGTATAAACTTTAACCTTTTTTTTTCTTTCTTCTTACGCGAATTGTGTACTCAAGTGTTGAAAATGTGTACTACTTTAATTTCATGTGTGATCTCCTGAAAGCCTGCCACTGCCATGTTGCTGCCAATGTACGGGTGGCACGGCCTAGTCAGGCAAATCCTAGTCAGGCAAATGTATTGCCTTTAGCCGTGTCCCCTAAGACAATCTGTTCATTGTCTTAAAATATAATAATAAATCAATAAAGAAAGAAAGAAAGAAAGAAAGAAAGAAAGAAAGAAAGAAAGAAAGAAAGAAAGAAAGAAAGAAAGAAAGAAAGAAAGAAAGAAAGAAAGAAAGAAAGAAAGAAAGAAAGAAAGAAAGAAAGAAAGAAAGAAAGAAAGAAAGAAAGAAAGAAAGCTCAGAACATGTTCATCAAAGTGAGAAACCTGCATTCAATGCAACACGAAATAATCATTTTCTTTATATCTACGCTCTGTACAAACGATATCTACAAAACCGGATAATTTAATGCACAAGATAGGCGGCATATAAAATGAACGCGGAAACGAAAGTTAGGGGAAAAAAGTTACACAGGGTTTAAAAAATATATATTCGAAGCAAGCAAGAAAAGAGGCATGCCTTATATAATGAGTGGAAACAGGTTTCAATATCGCACATCAAACAGCCACGCGCTGTAGTACCGACGATCGAAAGAAAGCGATGTTGAAGAGAAAAGAAAGCGCTGCAGGAGAGATAATCGAGTATCGATTGCTGTTGCGGCTCTATGTATGCTTTCCTTGCTTAAATGAAATCAACCAAGTAAAACAGAAAGAGGAGATTTGTGCCTCTAGAGGGTATAGTCTATACAGAAGTCCGCAAGTATACTGCCACCTGTATATACGTACGACAGCCGCAAGAACATAAGAAACAACGAAGCAAAACAAACGAAATCACAGGGAAGTATACGGGTAAAAGGGATAAAGAAGCGCTGCGTTTCGGCGGCGTTTCCAATCAATTGATGGGGTAACAGGTGACGCGCTGGGTAGCGCAGAGAAGCATTAATAAAGCCACCGTTACTCGCGTCGAAACTGCTCAAGTTTTAGCCTTATTGTTCAGTTAATCGAGAGGTACGCGGTAATGCTGGTGGTTTAACGAGATTTCTTTTAATTTCATTCAGAATCACGATGCACGGGCCACACGTGAAAGTGATGGATGAAGTTTATTCAGAGATACGGTGGACATTTGCTCGGTAAATTCCGTGCTCTTATAGAAGTTGAATATTCATGGTCGTATCCTAAAGTTCGCTGGAGGCACATCTGAAGGGAGATGTGACAGCCTGGAATACGATGGCATGTGTATGTGAAAAATCTTTGAGAACATTTGTTAATAGAGGTGGCGTGTGAGCCGCAATAAAACATTGTACTTGGTATATATGTATATATATGTATATATATATATATATATATATATATATATATATATATATATATATATATATATATATATATATATATATATATATATATATATTACGCGTGCGTGATCGCTTAATGCGGAGGTTGTGGGTTCGTTTCGTCTCCTTTCATTTCCGTTTTCCCTTCGTTATTTTCTACATTTCAGTTTCACGCTCAGCCAATTTTCCCCAATGCATTCCTTGGCTTCATTGTCTGTAGGCTTTATTTGGCCACGATTACCAAAAATCGAGCCCCTCGGTTTTCCCTTCTCGGTTTACCAGTATGGCGGCACAAATGATCATCGGTTACTTGAAAATAAAAAAAATACAGCTTTAGCCAGCTGGTCTTAACGCTGGGCTAATAGAGACGCTTCTAACAGTCAGTCGTTTTATTCAAGAGAAGGGACGTTCATGTTAGCCATACTCCATAAGCCACTAGCCATAGTGCGATTAATATTAGCCATAATGAACTAACACTCCCGAATCATTTGTTTTGAACAGAATCAGATATTTGTTTTCAAATATTCTATGGTTCTTTGTTAAAACAAACAACTATGGAAAGTAACTGATGTGTCTGGCGATTGAACTATGCAAATATACCGACATTGAACCGAATTTCCTCGATGGCGGTTGCGTTCGGCGACAAATGTGCGTGTATACTTTTTTTGCAGGGCTGTGCGGCAGAGCTGCCTATACTCGGCAAAATGAGTAGTAAAAAAAACATCGATAGCTTTCTACCATCAGCATGTAAAATCCCAACACGTAGAATTTATGCTCTACGGCTGCCTTACAATGCAATCGGCCAATGTAAATCAGCCACTGGAGATAAGCTTAGACATGTTATTTAGGCAAAAGAAGAAGAATTAACTAACTAACACATGTGATTGGACAGAACAGAGACAAATAAATTTAAGGGTCGATCAAATGTCGACACTAAAGAGAAAGTCGACATGAATAATGGTGCAACTGATTCAATAATCAAAGGCTAATCATATGAACTCTGTTCTAGCTCATTCTGGCTTTTTTCATGGTGATCATTCACTCATTTTCCATCTTATTCGTATCCTATTTCACGTGCAATTACGCCCACGTTGTCTTGTCTAGCGTGGACACTTGGTTGACCCTTTCTCTTTTAGCCCAAGTGGCCAGGTTGGTCGATCCCGGAGATAGTAACGTCTATGGTGCAATGTGGTTAGGTTTCGACTATCTCGGCGCTAATTACGCCCGTACCGCCGACTATACTTACTCTGCAACTAACTCTCGCTTCTAGTCTCGTTGCGACCTACATTTTGATAACTTTTGTGATTTGATACGACGCTCTGGAGGTGCGAAATGACCGTTCCTTTTTTTTTTCTTCCGGTGACGCATTTACAAGATACCACACATACCGCATACGCCAAATCCGCGTGAAGTCAGCAAATAAAACCCTTGTCTTCAAAAAAAGAAAGAAAGAAATCAATAAGAACCAGGTGAGACTTTCGGTAACGGTACAGCAAAACATGCTTTGGCAAACTTCCGAGCGCATGCGAAACGACGGTGGGGGGACACTTTCGCGCGTGAAGAGACGCGTCGTGTGCGTATACGCTACAAGAGAGCCGGCGAATTCGCGCGAGCGGCGCACGAAATATGAAGATTTACGTCACGGTTACCTCCGAACGGCGCCAGAGTCCCTTGAATTCCGCTGAGTGCACGCCTCCGCCTGGTATTTTTCGAGTGCCGGACGTCTGTCTACTCGTGCAGATGTCGTTGTCGCGTCTTCTTTCTTGTATTCTTTTTTTTTCACTCCGTTGGTGGATCGTTCTCTGTTCGTCGCACTTCCTTCGAGATGTGTGCAAACGATGGAGCGCCGTACACAGCGCGAGGGCCCTTGAGAAAATCGCGCGCCACCGGGAGTGCGGAATCACAGCAACAGCCGGAAAGTTCTCTCTTTTTTTTTTCTGCCCTAAATATAAAGTAAAAGAAAAAAAGAAGGACGATGTCATACGGCAGTATGCTATTTCCGTTCATCGTCCGTGTTTACCCAGAAGGAATAGTTGAATTCGCGCAGCGTAGCCGCCTGCATACACTATGATCCAGTGCTCACTGTATACATCGTTGTTTAGGTTTGCCCGGGAAACTCTAGCTGAACATATAAAATCGCACTTCCCTGCTTTATTTGTAGTTCTGCCACAGTTCAAGTTCTAGCGAGAGAAGTTGAGTGGTTGCAGAGACCAACGTTCTGCCAACTGTCTCCTTTTGCACGTCTATATTTGTTTCCATTGGACAAACCGTCCTGAGAAACTCCGGTCCCCGCATCAGTTTAAGACATACACTTCAATTTTTCATTGAATGCGAAACGCAGATTACAGAAGCAATGCTTTTTTTAATGAACAACACAAGTTTTTTTGCTATTCTCTTAACTTTGTTATTGTAGTTTCTTCATGAGGCTAAATTTGAATAGCAGTGCGATAACCTGCTACCAATTTTTTTCCAACCACTAATTCAAAACGTTTCATTCTATATCGCACTAACGTACTCAAGCCAAACGAATGGCAATCGCTAGAGGTAACAATAATTAATTGACGGACTTGAAAGGGAGCTGTCGCGATAGTGCGCGCGTTGAAGTGGGCGCGTAATACAAATGAACAAGAGCCGTGACATGGCGCATACACCACAGTGCAAAGGATGAAACAATGCAACGACCAGAGGGACACTTTGTATATGCCGCCAACTGAGCCACGCTATAGCCGCCGTGCATTCGTACTTTCTGAGCACAGTTATATAGTTATAACGACAAGCCAACAACAAGAAGCCAACTATCATTTTTTGGGGGGGATAGTCAGATGCACCCAGGCTGGCCAAGTCAACATCAGATATATCAGCTGCCCCGCGGCGATCATCCGCTTGCCAGACGCACCGCACGTATTTTATTCTTTACGAAACGAGCTCTGAACACGCTACAGTCCATTAGGGTAGCCTGAATGGTAGAGGACGTCTGCGAAAGATGGTCGTGCAAATAATGCGAGAACAAAGCGCCACACGAAGCGCGCAAGCGAACGTAAACATACGTGCTCGTTAGAACCGCTGATCTTACCCGTACTTACAACAACTTTCATCTCACAGCGTGTTCCTTTTTGTTGGTCCCCATCTTCGCTTCGTGATCGTCGTCGTTGTCATCGTTGTCATCGTTGTCGCCGTCGTTGTCGTCGTCGTCGTAGTAGCAGTAGTAGTAGTACTAGTAGTAGTAGTAGTAGTAGTAGTAGTAGTAGTAGTAGTAGTAGTAGTAGTAGTAGTAGTAGTAGTGACCCATATATTAAGAAATGCATCTTGAAGCCCATGCTTGATATGAATCACACCTGTCGAACGCGGTGAAGGACATGCGTTGAGTGTCTTGGACACGTTCACGCCAGGTGTAATTTAAGTCAAGCAGGGGCTTCAAGTTAAGGTATAGATCTGAATAAGTCATCTTGCTATAAGCACACAAACCCACCGCGAAGGTTTTGTCGAGAGTCCGATAGTACAATATGCAGTCACGTATACGAAAGTGAAGCAGCAAAGAAGTATAACCTCTGTAGCGTGCTTACGAAACAACAGAAATAGGGTACATTTAGGCAAGTGCGCTTCCCCACATATTTGGTTTGAACCACACGAAATGGCGGACGTTGTCTTGAAACTGGAAACAAAACAGGGGCGCACGAGCTGGCGCAGCTACCTTTGCGATCCACTACCCTTGGCACCATATGTTCCTTTCCATATCCTTGCTGTTTGTAAGCCACCCTCGACTGAAAGGTTGCCGTGTTTAAAAGGTCGGCCATCTTGTGATGGGCAACATGAGAGTGTGGAAAAGCCTAGTTCCAGTATTTTTGACGCTGCCTGTTGGAGTATGTAGAATAAAGAAACTAATAATAATAGAACCCGGATGGGCCCCAACAAGTCACCGCCTTTTGATTACGCACTCTCCCGGATAGGTCAAGTTTGCTGGATCAGGCAGCCAGCTGTACACGGAACGTGAGCGTCATAAAAAAAAAGAAATTGCTTTGAAGACACAGAGAAATAAAAAGAAAAAAGAAAGAAACGGAATTTTTCGAATGGCTGAGCAGAAAGTCTTGTTACTCTAGCCGAAAGAGAAGGCAAAACTGATCTTGACGTCGATATTCCGCCGTATGTGTATTTGAGGCATGGAAGACTTAGCATAACTGAGTGCTTTATCGTTTTGTGCTATTTGCTTAAACATGCACTAAGGGGACCAATAATTTATCAACCATTATCATCAAAAAATAAAGAAGGAAAAGTGCGTCGCAGTTCCATATTACGTGAATATGAATACACACAAACTTTTTTGTTTTATTTATTTAAGTTTTTCTGTTATTATTTCGGCATGTAGCGCGTTGCGCCTGCCATTTCGTCGTCGCGAGAAAGATGCTGGAGATTTGAATGCACTTGTACATGGGAAGCGCATGCCGTGCTTGACATGTATTAAGTACAATGTCTGACTAAATGGATTACAAGAAAGCGAGGAGGCACACAAGGAAAGCAGCCAAATCCATAATGCCCATTTGCTTCCGTAAAGTGATCATCTCATTCATATATTTTACCCGCCATAAGCGAAGGTAACCTTTTCTTTTTTTTTCGGGGTGATTTGGCAGCGCAGCATCTTCAACGCAAAAAAGCAGATTTGCTTGAAAGCAGCGGAGGCAACATAGCACTGCACTTTACTTTTCGCAGCGCTTTAGTGTCGCAAGCAACAGTAAATGTGGCAATTGATTATAAACTAAACAAGTATCGATTGTTCATTGAGTCTGTATCTAGTTTATAGAACACGTAATGCAATCACAAAATGGAAAGCGGTCATTGCGCAAAGCATGTTCACTTAGATTCCTCAACCTAAGCATCATATTTAATATGCCGATCTCCAATCACCTAGAATATGTGCTGACATTCAACCTATAAGTTTTCCACGACACCTTCTTAGTGTGCCAAGTTACAGAATTAAGCAGAGCAAGTATGCATTTATTGAAAGATCTTTGATAACCTGAACATGGCAATGTGGTCTCGGCATGTCTGCTAGGGGACAAGTACCCAACGCTGACCCGTTGTAATTTCACAATTGCAGCATGTATGGTGAAAGAACCTTTTAGACGTTTCTATGTTGAAGATTTGAAGGTCAGTCAGCTAATCAGTGGCAAGGACACATCTTCCGACGTCCGCCGCCAAAAATAATGCACTGCCTAATAACATGCCCCGTCTTCCTCACACTGCTTTAAAGAAAGCCGGGTCTTCTTCCTGTACATGGTGCCTGCGCACTTAACACGTCCTCCGCATCCTTCTACGCCGTGTTTCAACTTGCGCGGACTGCCTTCTTTGTGTCGGAAAGAAATCAAAGTTCGGGGCATTCGCTTTACTGCGACGCTTTGCAGGCTCACAATGGCTGGACGAGCGCAGCGTTCAGGTTACGACCTCGAGCCCAGGTATAGTACGTACGGGCAGTTACGTGCAGGGGGGCGCGTTAACAACGTCCTTGGAACGAGCTAACGCGTTAGCGCCGCAACATTAAAGGGCTGCGAGGCAGGACTCGTTAACCACACGTGGGCGGCTGTTTAAACGTTGAGCGCCGGAAGCGGCTGAGCTAGACGCGAAGCGAAGCACAGGATGTTAAAAGCCACGTGGTGAAGTTTGTCTTCCCTCATAAACATGGAGTCATTTTTTACTGTGAATTCAGGTCTTGCAGATTTCCGAGGCGGGGTTAACGTCAGCATTTGAAAACATAAGATTACAGCATCTGTTGCTGCATTGAAGCGATTTCATGTGTCGCATTGTAGGGAATCCCTTCTGATCACCTGTGTACACAACTGAAGAAAGAAAGAAAGAAAGAAAGAAAGAAAGAAAGAAAGAAAGAAAGAAAGAAAGAAAGAAAGAAAGAAAGAAAGAAAGAAAGAAAGAAAGAAAGAAAGAAAGAAAGAAAGAAAGAAAGAAAGAAAGAAAGAAAGAAAGAAAGAAAGAAAGAAAGAAAGAAAGAAAACTGGCTGTGGCTTAGCTAAGGTTAAGCCCAGGATGCGAAGCATACTAGCCTTTATTTTAACGCGACAGCGTTAAGGAGCTCGTGTCGCAGAAAAGCCGGTGTCATCGGCATCGGCTCAGGCGTGCGGCGCTTGCTCAGGCGCACATTTCGTTGTCGCGCCGAACGCTGCGTTGCTCGACGCTCACCGCGTCCGATGCGGGGCGCGTAGTCGCTGCGCCGTAGCAAAGCCACCTAGAAACAGTCTCTGTAGCACGCCGCAACTTTCGCTTCTCATTCCAACGAGCAGCTCTGTCTCCAGGAGGCATCTCACCTCGTGAGCATAGAGAAAGAAAAATTCCCTTTCTCTATGTCGTGAGTGTCTAGCAGAGGCAAGCGCAGCTGCTTATATACGGCCGCGACGCCGCGAGCGACGGCGCGAGTTGGAGCCCCGTTTCTCCTCTGTCATGACGTCACGGTGTCACGTGGTATTGAAGGCGACACCGCCGCGGCTGAGGAGCTGGGTTGAGCTCTAGTAATATGCTTCGCATAAAAGAAAGAAAGAAAGAAAGAAAGAAAGAAAGAAAGAAAGAAAGAAAGAAAGAAAGAAAGAAAGAAAGAAAGAAAGAAAGAAAGAAGTCTTGGTTCGGCGACTGAAATCCGAGACGTCATGTGGCTTCTGTTGAGGGCTTTGACGTGCCCCAACGGCATCTCAGACTCAGGCATCTGTAGGAGATTGACGCTGCAATCATCGCGCCGCAGAGAGTGTTTACGTTTGGGTATCAGCGAAAAGTCATCTGTTTCAGTACTAAAGGCATCATACCGATTTTAAGGCTTCTAACCTGGACCAAATCAGCCTTATTGCGTAGAATTCTTCAACTTGCCTTGTTTCCTTCGATCTACAACAACAGTTTGTTACCCGGCAGTCGTGCATAGATTTATTAAAGTTGGATAGATAGCTTTGCACGCTGTGGCCGCACAGACTACCCATGATTGCAAGGAGATGATCAAAATGACACGTTTACGGTGAATAGAAGCCTTCCCGTATATTTCTTACTTTATGTAGCCTACTTCCATTTAGAAGCTGTTTTTTCATTGTTGTTTTTTTCTTTAGCATATAAATTCGGCGTCTATGCAGGCTATGATTTATGCTACCTCATCATGATGCCGGTGTCTGGTTATGTGCTGTTACTCAATGCAACATGTTATCTGTTCCCTCAATGACGCTTTTGTGAAGAGAACAATAGTTTGTCTCTTGCCCCTGCTTGAATCGTACGCCGAAAGCTATGAGCGTTTCACAATCTAATGCTTCCGCAATGCTTCATCTATGGCACACGTTCTTCTCAACAAGCGCTAGCCTACACAAAGCGCGCATTGTATGGTGCAATTTCAGGCGTCATTTTGTAGCTATTGCAGAATATAAATGGATGGTAAGTGTGCGTTTGGGATACATAGAACAATGCATTTCACCTGACTTTATTCTCAAGCTTCGCAGCAACAAGAGAATCACATCACTTCGGAAAGAAGCTAACAGAAATTGCACTGCGCCAAAGGCGCAACACAAAGAACTTCCTTGCGTTAAAGCGCCTTCCGTAAGACAGACTCGAATGTTAAGATCTAACTATGAATCAAAAACCTCGGATAATACAAAACTTAAAAGAAAGCCCGATGCGCATTTCCTGGTTTTTAAATACGGAGAAAAGAGTTGTATGAACGGAGACATGGCCGTCGTGGTCGCTTTATCATAATCGCGTCGACTAACCGCGTCATTTAATTTAACGATGAGCTTGAAATTAATTCCATTCAGTTGGAGTTTTATTTCATGTTCTTATATTTCGTTGGACTACAACGAGCTTCGATTCTCAGTATTCCAATGTTGTGAGCGTAAGCTCTGGATGCTCTGGCTCCGAACGAGCATTGTCTCTGCTGACCTCCATCATTCCTGCTCAGCCATCGGTTCATTCGTTCCTTCTTATATTTGTTCCACTAAAGCAAACTGCAAGACAACGAGCACAAGCGTTGAAGCCAAAGTCGGTGATCAATTTCGTGTGGTTAGTCGTTGGGGCCCTACCGTCGGTGTTTGCGCTTTCGAAGGAACACGCAGTGGCAGTGAGATTAAGGGATGACACAAGATAAAGACTCGGTCTTTGTAGATCTACCGCTATCCCCCCCTTTTCTACCTTGTCGCGCAGTTCCTTCATCCGCTGCAATTTTTCTTCTTAGGGATAAGCCAGCAGGACTCGACCAACACATCGGCTACCTTTCCTTTGTAGATGTTTGCTCCGACACCGAATATTAGGGATTTTCATTGCGATTTGTTTGCTTTGATCAATATTTACTGAGCGTGTAATTTTGTGTAAAGCAAAAGAGGAAGGGGAAAAGTTTTGGGAAGAAACAATTCAGAGAAACGTCATGAGGCTGTATAGACGTAATAAAGATTAGAAAACAGGGCATTTAAGAAATAAGTTTTGGATCGCACAAAGTAGGGGCCATGCCTGCCATTTGTCCCTTAAAGAACGAATAGAAAGACAGCAATCAGTAATTTAATGGTGTTTTGAGCCAGGCTAATTAGCTCCAGCGAAGTGGGTATTTGTGGTTACCGTAAAAGAGAACAACTAATAGACGTGAAATAAGCATGATACATAACAAGCTGAAAGTGCTTGAGGGCTGCTTAATTAGTGATTGGGTGCATCAGTATGCGAACGCCGTTGAAATGCATAGAGGACGTTTACAGACACTTCCTGTCTGGAACTGTGTAAATGAGGTTGAGCTTTCAGGAGACTATTTTCAGTATTTGCAGTCTCGCAAGCGTGCTCTTCGTTACTTTCGAGAAACGGTAGGTTCGAACCTCGGCCTGAACTACAACGGAACAGCGAAGGCTCAGAGCTGTGGCTAAAGCAGCAGTGCAAGTAATTGAGGCTGTGGAGACAGTGCCGGCTGCTTTAAGTTGCACTATAGCACTGATACCGTGTTAGTGTCACATCATGCATTTGCCTCCTCATCATCAGTATCCATTACCATCACCTGCCTCTTCTATCCCTATATGTCTCATTTTCTGCTTCTTTCGGGTGAAGTAGCAAAGACGGAGCGTGTGCTTCAAGCTGGCTTCCTCACCTTTCCAAATTTAAAGGTCTGTCTCTCTCTCTTTCTCATTACGGACACTTCGAACATCACAAAGCAAATATACAGGGGGTTAGGTCGATTGAGCCATTCACGTGGTTCACCAGTAGATAGGCGCAGGGTTATTTGTACTATAAAAATGAAGTAATAAAGAGGTTGTGACACAGCCAAGTCCTGTGAGAAATTAAAACCGGCTGCTTTCTCAAATCAAACATTTAGTGGCTCACTAAAGCGTGCATGGGCGATTTCGCGTGTGTGCGTGTGCGCACGTGTATGTGTGTGAGAGAGAGTGTGAGAGAGAGAGTGCGTGAGTGCGTGTGCGTGTGAGAGAGTGCGTGAGTGCGCGTGAGTGCGTGAGAGTGCGTGAGTGCGCGTGAGTGCGTGAGAGTGCGTGAGTGCGCGTGAGTGCGTGAGAGTGCGTGAGTGCGCGTGAGTGCGTGAGAGTGCGTGAGTGCGCGTGAGTGAGAGAGTGCGTGAGTGCGCGTGAGTGAGAGAGTGTGTGAGTGCGCGTGAGTGAGAGAGTGCGTGAGTGCGCGTGAGTGAGAGAGTGCGTGAGTGCGCGTGAGTGAGAGAGTGCGTGAGTGCGCGTGAGTGAGAGAGTGCGTGTGCGCGTGAGTGAGAGAGTGCGCGTGCGCGCGTGCGTGCGTGCGCGTGCGTGTACGCGTGTGTGTGTACGTGCGTGCGCGTGCGTGTACGCGTGTGTGTGTACGTGTGTGTGTGTGTGTGTGTGTGTGTGTGTGTGTGTGTGTGTGTGTGTGTGTGTGTGTGTGTGTGTGGCCCACACACACATACGGCCCACATACGCATAACAATGTCCAACTCTCACTCGTTTATTTTTCGTTCCTTCCTATGACTTCTTAGATTAATAATGGGGTTTATCCAAGCAACACAATGAAGGTTTGTGAGACGCCGTAGCGAAGGGCTCTTTATTAATTTTGATTGCTTGGGGTCGTTCAAGGCGCACGCAATCCTAACAACATAAGCCTTTATTTATTTGTTGCCTTTTATTCAATCCGTCGCGCCGAAACGCGGTTGCCGCCGCCAGGATTCGAATCCGCGACTTCATGATTAGTAGCAGAACAGCATCGTAACGGGTAAATATCATTGCTGCCGGCTACTCCTTTTCGCATAAAAGGAATAAAAAATTAAGTAATACTAGCACTAGGAGCCAGCAATAAATATGAAAGGCCCCTTCTTCCGCTTACGACGTTCGTGCAAACTTGGTTTCTTTGATTATGCAATATGTTTCACCAGTGTGGTAAGTTCGTTGTTTATTTGCGCAGGATCCATCCCCCCACTACTTAGACTTACCGACTATCTTAGATTGAGCCATTGTTTTCAATACGGCTCAATTCCCCCGCTACCTCGCTGAGCTCACTGTGTTTGAGACGGATGCACCTTAATGCATCCTTAAGAGAGAGGGGGGGAAAATGTGACCTGAAAAGTCACAAGTTTAAACATTGCAGAGAGCCTATACCAGGATAGCCGTAGGTGCTATGGCAGGGGCCGTGCAGTTCACCAACTCCAGTAGAGAAAGACGGTCAGCTGGGCAAAGCAAGGAATACCACCAACCGCTTGGAAGAACTTTTCCCATAACAGTCTGCAGCCACCGCAACACCTGCTGGTGCTGCCGTTCTTGCTAAGTGTGCCACAAGTGGTCATTCGCCACGCTCCTTCCACATATTAGCACTATAATTCTCTGTTCGTTGTCCCTGCAGTCACCTCGCAGATTCTCGTGTTCAACAAAGATGCCATGTAACAGGACCTGTTACTTCTACGTTAGTCAATGTGCTGTATTGCAAAGTAATCAGAATGACAAGGAAATAATATAAATAATCTAAAGTCGAGCACGACCAAAGACAATACTTCAGGTTGCGTTATGTGTGGAAGCTAATTCAATTTCTACCTCCGGTTAGTTGCACCAAGGATGCATAGCGAGTTCCTGTAATTCTGGGATCTTACGTGCCAAAACCACGATATGATTATGAGACACGCCATAGTGGAGGACTCTGGATCAATTTTGCGCACCTGGGGCTCTTTACCATGCGCCCAATGCATGGTACACGATAATTTTCGCATTTTGCCTCCACCGAAATGGGGGTTACTTTAAGGGCTTCGTTGGAGTGGGTTGGTGAGGATTACGCAAAGGGCTCGGTTGAAGAGGGTTAGCGAAGTTTACGAAAAAACGCCCGTCTCAGCAATTCCCCTTGTCTTATTTGAGTCGCGTTGTTGTCTGCTTCTCTTAGCTGTTTGCTAGCGCAGTTGCAACAAGCAAAGCTTGGAAGGCAATAACGGCTGTAGTTGCCTAAACGAATGCAAAAACTCGAGAGCATTGTAGAAAAATACAAATGAAGGGTCATTTTGTAGAGTCGCAAGACCTTCTGATCAGGTATAAGCGATTCTCATCAAGGTATTATTCTCTGCGGCCTAGAGCACTTTACCCGATTAGTTCTGCCAAGTGCCGAAGAACTATGAGCAAAGGAGTAACTTGAGTAGATATGAACATAAATATAGATATTGGAGATGCTTCTGCGAGCCGAACAATTCAGATGTCTGATATCAGAGAATGCAACCGACTTGCATCACAACGTTTATCACATTATTATTCTATGAGCACAGAAAATTCATACTGTTGCACATATCTATGATGAATGAGTTTTTTTCAAATGGGTTGTCTTCCAGCAACAAAATTAAATACATACTCCAGCTACGGGGCTGGCTTGTGCATTTGGGTTTAGGTTTTCTGCTCACATGATTCAGCAAGCGGTGTTCATATACTTCGCATACAGTTCTCAAAGTGACAGCCGTGGTGCTAAAGATGCAGAAAATTTGCAGTACAACATTGCGCGTACGATTCTGTTTCACAACAGGTTTGTTATTATAGTACTAGTAAGAAAGCAAAAAAGTTACATTACACCTGAAACTCGTATGCCCTTTCAGTTCCTTCAATTCTTGTCCTTATTTGCAGGACTTCTTGCTGTTTACGGCTTTTCATTTATCGAAGTCATTTCAGCTTCCCAAATGCACTTTCATGAATCAAGCTAAACGCAAAGAACCATATACTTAAGCCCCGCTTTAAAACAGACCTTCCCGGTAGGATTCCCGAGTTTCGTCAGCCTAGCCTTGCAAGCATTGTCAACGGTCATTCTCAGCAGCGCAGACACATGCGCAGAGACGCCCACAGAGCTTTCCTCTAAATGCCTCAGTCAGTCCATCAAGAACTTTATTGAAGTCCTGAGGAGTTTCAATCCGTTGGAGATCCCACGCGGGGAACTCTAAATGGCTCGGTTTTTTTTTTCCTCTTCGTAGAAGCATCGCTTTCATACGCTCGTCGACCGGTGGCGTGGCACTCGGCACACAGCTATAAGGGTAGCACTTTCGCTGGAACCCGCTAATTAGAGGCCTTACGACAAGGAAGTTCTATTCACGCGTGGTGGGAAGACAATGCTAGACCTTAGTGGACGGTATTGAGTTCGGAGGGCGTGTGCATTAGGGTTCGGGACGCCTGTAACCACGTACGATGAAACCGCGCAGCTGTGTGGCATCCGTAAGGTGAAAGCTGCGTGCAAGGGCGTCATGCCTTTCAGCTTTGTAATATGCTTTCTGCAGCACGTACCTTTTACCGGTCGAATATTGAACCAGCGCATTCGGAAAGAGACAGAGAGAAGGGAAAGGCAGGGAGGTTAACCAAATGCGACTTTCCAGTTCGCTACCCTGCACTGGAGTGGGAATAATAGCGGTTGGAAAGAGGTCAAGATAGGTTTTCTTGCCTAGGAAGACAGTTGCTAACACACAAGAAAGTTGGCATCGTTGTCTCATGACTTGTTTCGCTATAACACCAGTGGTTACGCTGTTTGTCATGCCTAATAAACTAACCAGCACAGCGCCCGTTTACTCTGCTTCTATCTTTAACGGTGTCCCTGCATTTGCGATCAACCTTTTTTTTCATGGACCCGTTATGCCACCTTAGCCACAAACGTCTCTTAGTCGGGGGAACATCCCCCTTAAAAAGTGGCAGTCGGACACCGATTTCCTCCAATTGCAAGGTAACTTTCAACGAGGTTTTGCTAGAAAGAGCAATGAAAATTGATCAACTGGTTTTTGACGTTGAATACTTAACACCTGCACCTGATGGAGCATTCGTGTATGGCCGAGTGAATGTGACGTTACCTTAAAGCGCCTACTTTTGCCGACAATATATTTTTCGGGTTCGTTATTGCGAAAGGAATTATGTTATTACGATATCATCGAGTGATGCTGAAGGTACGAGCCGCCGCGAGAACGACGACGAAGTGGGTTTGTGCCGTTTGCCGCGAGCGAGTGTCGGTCTGGCGATCTGGCTTCAATGTAAATAACCTGTATATAGCTTCTTTATTATGTGTCTTTCCACACGTAACATTCTGGTGGAGGTGTTGGGCGCTGGAGTGCTGGGACACTGGAGGAGTGGGACACTGCTGGGACACTGGATTCTGGAGTGCTGGGACACTCCAGGCGCATTTCTGGCGTCGGCATCGCAGTGAAGTTTCTTATAAAGTCCAAGGGCGATGAAATCGTGAGCCGGCGAACGCGGCTCAACCTCGTGTGCGCGAGTGACTCTTTTGTCACTCTTTTGTCACGCGCGAGGCACGGGCGTGAGGCGAGGGAGTGGGGGGGGGGGGGGGGATGCTCCGGCGGCTGCTGCTTAACGCGCGACCGTGCGGGAGCCGCATCTTGAAAGCGATCTCCGATGCTTGCAGGGTGCGCGTAATGCCGGTAGCTCCGCATGCGCTGTGCTTTCGACGTTTCGTTCGCGTTGAAGCGAGAGATGCGCGGAAAGTCGATTCGCTCGCTGCTGCTGCCGCGATTCCTCGCTCCAGCGTTTTCACAGCGAGTTCCCGCGGTAATGGAGCGAGATGTGTTCATGGTTAGCTGTGTGTGCGTGACACTGCGCTTGTTAACTTAGTTGGTAAGCGAATCTTTACGTATTTATACAGCCGATAAAACTACTATCCTTACTTCGAATAGCTATCTGCTAATTTGTTACCGTAATTCATGCTTCGCCTTTCAGGTAAAACTGCGACCTTTGGTCTGATATATCCATGCATCCTACCTTCTTAGCATAAATCTTCTTCTCGTATTTACTGCCCACAACTTAGTGCAAAATATGAGGCATGGAACGAAAAGCTAAAGCTAGTGTTCGCACAGAAATATTTGCTTAGGCAATTTCTTTCCGTCAGTTTTCTTTTCATGAAATATGGTTATATCTTTATTACGTGCCAACAAATTAAAAAATAAATAGTGTGAATATCATTCCTTGTGAACAAATTATAATGTACTAATATTTTTTTCAATACACGTTTTATCTTGTAGGTATTGTGGGCGGAATGTACTTACAAACGGCCCCTGATAAAAAGAATGGTATGCCGTTTAATGGTACTAAATTAAAGTACAAATATATATGTCTTGGCCAAAAGAATCATAACCATTCCGCCTTGCGGCCGCCAGTGAAAACATATTCATTTCGACGGTGCACCGGTGCATGTCTTGCGAAATACAAACAAACACATATGCATGGGCATGGAAAATAACACCCGGCGGGACGAAGCGGGATTAGAAGACTTCATGGTGCACTGCAATCATCCATGCTGGTATGTTGTCGCAAGCTCTCGGAGAGCTTTGAAAAACAAACACGCGGCGACGCGAGGTTGCGTATCGGAGAGTGCGTGCGAGCGTGGAACTCGGGGGATCGGATCGACTTCGCTCTTTGCTGTTCGCGTAAGATCACTGACGCGTTGTTTATGAACAGAATGAAGCAATCGAGAAAACTTTGGCAGCTCGAGGTGATGCGAGAGAGCGAATACATCGTCTCATTGCCTAAAGGCTCGATGGCGCTCTGGTGTTTTGAAAACACCATATGCGACTTTGTTTGCACGTCCGTTCGCGCACGTTATAAATTCCGTGCTATTGCTAGCACCCTGCGAGTTTTCCCATGACGTGCGGCCGTCCCACGTCGCAATAAACGTGTCTTGCTGCGACAGGAAGGTATTCTTCCTTGACCCTTTCTTTCTACCAACCAGAAAGAATGTTATCTTAAAATGTACTAGGTAACTTTTCTATGACAATAAGGGAGGGGGGGACCTTCACTTGGACGAACGTGAATAACGCCTACCATTTGCCATAAAGACGCGGAAACCTGCAATAAGTATATAGTATGCCACTTAATTTCGGGAGGGGGGGGCGGAGTCCCGGGCCCCCTCGGGTCCGCCCCCCCACCCCCCTTAGGTACGTGCCTGCAGTGACCCATGTTGGCGTGAAGAGAAACCGCGTAAATCCGAGTGCGTGTACCAGAAAATCCGTAAAATTATTTTAGGGGTGCTCATCGCACTGCCGTTCGGGTAGGAAGCAAAAAAATGGCTGTGGCTTAGGTAAGGTTAAGCCCAGGATGCGAAGCATACTAGCCTTTATTTTAGTTGTTGAACCACTGTTTAGCCTGGTGAACTGCTGTTGCTTGGCTATATTTGGTTCGGCTAGACGAAGAAACAACTCATGCATTACTTCTTCGCCTTCAAGAGTGGAACGCGACAGCGTTCCCGTCGACCCGCCAAGGGGTGTAAGACAATGGGCTACAGGGCAGCGACTACGCGCCCCGCATTGGACGCGGTGAGCGTCGAGCAAAGCAGCGTTCGGCGCGGCAACGAAATGTGCGCCTGAGCAAGAGACGCACGCCTTAGAAACAGCGCGTTTCTAAGGCAACACCGCATTCACTAGAGGCGCTTTTGTACCGCTTTGAAGCGTTGTACTCGTGGCTCAGTGGTAGCGTCTCCGTCCCACACTCCGGAGACCCTGGTTCGATTCCCACCCAGCCCGTCTTGCAAGAGTTGAGCCAAAGCCACTTCTCCTCTGTCGTGACGTCACGGTGTCACGTGATTTCATGGTCACCGCCGCGCCTGGGGAGCTGGGTTGAGCCCTCGTAATATGCTTCGCATAAAAGTAAATTATTTTGAAACGCTTACCTATTGCACATGGCCTCAGCAATCGTGTGAATAACCTCGACCACCTTGTCAAACGTTTTCGCATGAGTACAATCGTATGAGAACACTGGGAAATAGTAGACCTACTGGAATGCACATGATTCCACCTAAGCCTGAAAGCAAGACAGTGTCACGTTATTGTGTCGTCATGCCGTTTCCTTCTTTTTACATAAAACTCCTACAATCTCATGTCCTAATGTAGGAAGGGGAAGAAGAATTTACGAGAACTAAGGAGAGAACGAAATGTTTCATCCAAATTTTAAGCACTTAAGCGCCATAAAGTTGAAGACTCCATCCATCAATTAGAATGCGAAAGCATAATGCCTATAATTGGAGATCACCGACAGCAATTCATTTACAAAACGCCAAATCAGTACGCAATGCAGAAGAGTACAATGTACAATGCAGAATCTACAGTACAAAAGCCCAATACTCAATATGGCATCATATCGTCGACGAAAGAATGTCGGTTTTCTCTCATCGAAAGTGTAATAGCTTAATAGATTGTGTTAATGGCATGTGCTCCTTTTGCTTAGTTTCATTGATATAAGCACAACGTCTTGCTTCATTTCCTTCTTTAGATTTGCCCAATGAGAGCATTTCAGCGTTCAACCTATATTTGTAAACAGGAAAGGGAAGAGGGGTAGGGGGCAAGGAGAAGCTTTAAGTGAGTGACCACAATTGCTGTGAAGAAAAACACGAAGCGTGCTGAACACGGGAAATGAGGTCACTTTTGCCCATTTGTATACCTGCGGCTGCTGGTGACGTGAAGAATCATTACAACGAAGCATTCATAACGCCAATCTACTCATCCAGGCGAGATGCCAAGTCTCATGCAATAGTACTTTAGGAGGTTAAGTCTTATTTCACTTGCCTAAACGTATTCACCTAAGTTTCGAACTTATCTTTTGCTCGAACTTTTAATGAACGATGCTTAAAAAGAAAGCCGGAACGCGGGATGTCATTGAGTGCTGCGTTGACCAAGGCTTGTCACGTAATTCTGACGTTTTCTAACTGCCGCCATCTTCATAGGAGAAATGCACGAAAAGGAAGGAAGGAAATAAACTTTATTCAGGTCCTGCAGGCCACGAGAGCTTTGGGCTCTCATGGAGTGGGCGTCTCCCACGACGGAACCGGGAGGTTGAGTTTCCTGGCGGCGTCGTGGACCTGCTGGACGGCCCAGAGTTGGAGAGCGAGTTCTTCACTCCGGATTGCCTCTTCAAACTTGCGCTTGTCCTGGTCGTAGTTTACGTGAGCTTGCGAGCACGGCCAGAGTAAATGATGTACGTTAAGGGATGTATTGCAATTGGTGCAATGAGACTTGTCGTAGAGCTCAGGCATGTAATGGTGTAATCTGTTTTGAGTGGGGTATGTGTCTGTCTGTAGCATTCTGAGTGTAACCCCTTGAGCTCGAGTGAGCGTGCGGTGTGGCGTGCTATACTGTCTGCGTTGTAGGTAGTAGTGTTTAGTGATTTCATTGTATGTAGTGGGCGCGTCCTTATTCTCCGAGTGGTTGGGTGAGGGTTGTTATAGCTTGATTATTCTAACGTTCACTCGTGTTCTTTTACTGTATTGATGTTTAAACCCAATTTTATTTCTCGCTGTCGTTTCGGCAAACTGAGAGAATGGCGAATAGCTTCGCCTCCACACTGGAACACACAACGAGTACGCCAGTTTTGAGCTCTCGCCCTTCTTTGGTTTGGTTTCTCGCTTTACGACCTGCGCTCGTAACGTGTTTAAGGGATTATTTAGATGGAATGTGCAGCGCAGCAATAAATCAATATTTGCTGTGCTGGGAATCCAGCATAATATTCTCGCTTGCCGCACTTGAGCGTATATCATACGACATCGAAGGCAGTGTGTTCAAAGTGAAAAGTTCCGTGTGGAGTTCAAGGAATGACTGCGTCGATTCTTCTTATGCTCCTTTCTTTCACTACGAGTTCGCTTTTCGTGCGCCGCAATAACGGGGTGGTAATTTCTTCCGCTGACACCCACAATTGAAGGCTATACATATTACAGCATTGCCCCTGTGTACCGAGCAGATGAAAGGAGCTGCAGAAGAGCCTTCGTGGCTTTTAAGATGTTGGCGGGAAATACAAAAACTATGTTAGGCTTGCTATAAATACTCCTGAATGACGCCACTCTTATCTGATTTTTAATACCATAGATCATATCTGGGTAGCTGACGTTTGTGTACCTGTAACGCACGTCTTATGTTGTTAAGCGTTCCTTGTGTCTTATGATGTAGTATATGTCGGTTAGTCAGCCGCCTCATCTGCAAGAATGCCAAATTAAGTGAGTCTTTTCTAACGTTCTTTTTTTACGAAACTCTGTGTCCCTTAGTGTGCTTTTACACATTTTTATGACTTCCTTTATTCTTGTGCGGAACTTCGTAATCGTTTGTTTGACTCTCTCAATTTTTCGTGCTTTTAGTTTTCTCTGGCCTGCGAAGCCGAGTAGCCGGCGCCAATAAAGGCAACAACCTCAGCTTCATTTACATATGAATAAGTGGAAAAAAAGCCGCACCAAGTATTTCACTCCAGGCACCACATTTGGCACCTCACTGACCAGGGTATGAGTGGCTTGCCCATGTTCTTACTAAGGTACCAATATTGTGGTTGAGTAATGAATATAGCTTTGAATAAGAATGGCAAGACTGATCTACTGTACTGTGGATCAGTTCTAGAGATCTTTGGCAGTAATGAAGAAAATGGCGAGTAATAATTAAAAGTTAGAGAGCTTCGGACTTAACAGGCAACAGCTACCTTCACGCCCTTCACGCACGACCCACTCGGCGTGTGTTGAGTGTGTACCAATATCATGTACTTGGTATTGAATTTCACGAACACGAGAAACAGGAGTTGAGTAAACTGCTTCACCATTAAAACTGGCTTTCTCATGTCATTTCTTTTTTATTCTCCTGATTTGTTCTTTCTCCATGATACCAACAGCAACGCCGTTCAAGTAGCATGAGACAATTTCCTTTTTCATATACCGGGTGTCCCACGTAACTTCAGGCAAAAATTAAAAACATCCAAATGCCACGTAACTGGGCAGAACCAAGGTAATGTTGTTTTTGCCGTAGCTTGGTGATACTCAGATTATTTTCTGCATTCCGCCTAGTTAGGTAATTAATCTTAATTAATAACTCAACTTATGAAAAATTGTATGATTATAATTAGATGAAGATGTTGAAAAACACTTTTATGTAGCACGTACTGAGCGACAGAAAGCTGTATCGGGAGTTTTTCCTGTTGCTCTACAATTCTCTCATTGACCCTTTTCATATAGTTATAAAATTTGAGAAGACGATTAATTAAGGTGAAATGCAAAAAATAGTTTGAGCAACTCCAAGTGACTGCAAAACACATTAGCTTGGTTCTGTCCAGCTACGTGGTATTTGCATATTTTTAATGTTTGGCTGAAGTAACGCGGGGCACCCTCTATAGGTACATTTATCTCACTTAGCCGCGAAACAAGACACAAGAGTCGGTAGCAATAAAAATAGGAAACAGAAAAGTGTACCTTTATGTAAAGTATACGAAGAGGGTTCGCGAACGATGTGTCAGCTCGAAATTAAATTTGGGCTGATCCTGAGAACGAACGTAATCAGAAAAAGCGAGAATTCAAGTACTTTGAATACAGTTGTGCTTAAGAGCGTGTGCAAATACACTCTTGTTTCTTAGCCGCGAAACTTGTCAAATTTCTCACCTACGCTACAACACCTATTCCCGTGTACTGAAGGAAAATGCAGCGGGAAATATTCGTAGTGAAAACCAAAACTTCAATTTTTCTTTTTTTTTTTGCACCCTGGTGTGACATGGCGTCAGCAACTTTGCCGATTATGAAATTTCCGTTAGTCACACCTGACACCTTGCACAAGCAACAGAGTTCATATTGTCGAGGAGGCAGCAATACCCGCATTACATCGTGACTTATATGGTATACTATTCTAATTACACGGCCAGCACAACCATGGTGACAGGAAGCTTAACTCCTGCGACAAGGCGTCAGGCTTAAGACAATTTTCTATCATAAGTACTTTATCTTTCATATGTTCAAACGTCAATCGCTAGTGCTGTTCGCAGCCACGTACCAACCCAGTATTTTAATTCCGACTATGCCTAATAAAAGAACGGCGCTTTGAGTTTAGTTAGCGGTAAGATTTTGAAGCCAGGCAGAGAATGCTCGAGTACCCAATGATCGATTATTTGCTGCGCCAATGGAGACATCGATTATTTTGCTGCACCAACGGAGCCACGGGAGCGTCTTCTTTCATTTATTTTGTACCATGGAGCAGTTGAAGATGATCCTTTACGGTGAGACTCCTAGAACACGGCAGGCGATCATCCACTGTGCCAATATCGTAGCCGAACACATCATAGGGGCCCTTGTCTAAAGGCTCCTCCCCTATACCCCCTCCACCGAAGTTACATAAAGTTTTCATCATCATACTCATGGCCTAGCTGCTTCGAGGTATATCGGCGGAAGGAGAGAGAAACCGATAAAAGTAACATTATTGTCAGCAACATTCCTCAGATTTCGAACTATATACGATCTTACCTTTTTAGCTGCCAGAACAAGAAAATTCGAAACACCCATGTTTTGTGGAGCTACGAGAGTCTTTAAAGCCCGTGATCTGGTGATGCTATCCGATGCCGAAGGGTTTCAGCAGCCCCTGCTCGTTGCCACAGAGCAGGCATTGTTCTTTTTTTTTTTCATGCGAAGAGCCACGGAGATAGAGTACGCACCCGGCCACTGCGGTGCCTACCACCTTCGAAGATTTCTCGAAACATCAAGGTTACTAACATTTCAGCACATCGGTGACCCCCGCTCAAGAATTCATCTCGGATACGCGCAGCCTGCATGCAACACCGTAGCGAGCGTGTAAATGTGCAGAAAGAAAAGAGAGAAATAAAAAAAAATGAGCAAGAAGCATGACAGTGAATGAAAGCACAAAAAAAAAGAGTTTCCAGAGAGACGTATTTCTAATGCATGCCCTAAGGATCTTAGTACGCGACATAAATGAAGAGAGCTTCTTAGTTTTGTATTGCTTTTCTTTTTCTACGTCATGCACTTTTGTTTTCTTACGCCTTTTTTAAAAGTGTACAAAAATTTTGAGAGTACACGTTTTCTCGTCTATCTTGTTTTAGTAGTAATTACACCCGCACGCCTCAGCACTCTCTTTAGCAGCTCCATGGCATCAGGCGCGATCGCGTTTCCTACAAGGAGGCTGCTGCAAGATTTTTGCTGCAAACAAAACAGTGGAGCAGGAAACCTGTCATGAATTATGATATATTTGCCCTTCATAGGGAAATCTCGCCAGCAGACCATTTTGAAGTGCCAAGACAAGCTTCTTGCGAGATAACGTGAGGCTGTTGCTATCTGCTTCTTTAACTGTATTTTCATGTCCGCAGATGTTCATGCGCCTTTGAAGACACAAGTACAAGCGCAATGTGGCCCAACTATGTTCGGCATGGCACACGATAACATGGCAACTATTGCACTTTGTTTTTGCTTTCGCTTTTTTGTTTTGTTTCCTAATGGCGGACTGGCAGCGACATCTATGCTAAACATCACTGAGACATACCCAAGTCTGCTGGATTAAAATAGACATGCTTGGGAAGAATATATACATGGAAATTTTATTTATACACACGCGGCTACACGAGCTGTAAGTCACAAAAAAAAATGCTTTGCGATGTTCGTCATATTTGCGACGTCTACCAGCAAGGCGCCTTGTGATTCATCAGCCGCCTACATGAACTTTGTTAGGCACCAGTCACTGCAATTCGCGACTCGAAGTAAATGCGCGCTACCTAGCGGCCGTGCCGAGAAACAGCCGATCCAGGATCAGGTTTGAAGCTAAAGAGGGTGTCCTATCACGACATGGGCTGAACGCCGCGTAGTCCTCAGATCGTCGCGATGCCACCGCACACAAGTCCGGAAAAAGAAGGCGAATGTCTAAAGACCTTTGGTGTATGCCATTATGCGTGTCATCGCGGTGGAAAGACAGCAATATAAGATTTCATCATTTCTAGAAAGAAGCAGACGACGCGCATCGGAGAGCGACTTGGATAAGAGACTTTCGCATTGGGAAAAACTAGGTGACTGATCCTATAACGGTTTCATTCATTCATTCATTCACAAAACTTTATTAGAGCCCTGAAGACCGGTCTGTTCCGAGCACTTCACTCGGATTGACTTCTTTATTCCCGACGAGTAGACCACTGCTTTCGTTTTGTGTATTTTAGATATCTATCTGACGTTTAAAATCGCGGAGTGTACTTCGTTCAGACAGGCGCTTTGATAAATTATAATGATGTACAGTCAAATACAAAAGTTTACGGACCGCGCGATCTCAGGAAAAGTTCAATCCCCGAGAAGCTTGTAACAGTAGCCAGTAAAACTGTGTAAGGCAATGCTGTTAGCATATTCTAGTGGAGGGGCGAAGTGCAAATAGTAGGCTGCGTTGTGAGGCCGAGGAGTTATTCAGCTTTAGCTCAGATTTCATGGTCCGTAATATATTTTTGTTCAGAGATATGCTTAGGCTTCATTTGGTTTTTGTTCGTTTATAGTTCTCAGCCGCAGCGTTAGTGTCACTAATGCTTTAAGCCGCGGAAATATTCTCGCTAATGTGCTTTTGTATGCAGGCACGGTAGTAGTGATTACTGCCTCGGGAGGTCTGAAGTTGATCACGACTCACATTGCGCCGCGAAGTCACATATCGTTTTCATAGCATGTTTTACTTTGGTCGTGCAAGCAGAAGATGCTGTTTTCTCATTCAATGCGACGAGTTATCGGTTTACTTCCTCGCAAGAAATTTAGAAGCAACTGCAAACAGCGCTCAACAGCGCTCGTTCAAGCTTTCGAGCCTTCGACCTGCGCACTGCGCCGCTAGTATGCTTTCCGACACTGTGCACGCCGCTGAATTCCATTACAACTGGTTAAGTTTGCTCCCAAGTCATGCATTTACACTAATACAACTGAATTTGCCGAAAGAAAACCCTGGCTAAATTTTGGAATCCCGTGGAAAGAAATTCAACTTGGTCCAATTGGTTGTTATTCAAGTTTCACGTTTCACCGGGTTTGAGGATCTCTACGCGCGGCAGGTGTATGCCGTGTTCCCAAGCCTAGGCCCTACCTTGAACACATGTGTACTGCGAGCACGTACAACTGCCAGTCATTGGACGTAGACCGCTTCTTCACACGTATCACCTAACTATAAAAAGAAGGTGCACACCGACTCACAAACGGAACTGTCATTTGTGTTTATACGCAGAAACACTGCACAGATAACTTTACAGTTTTTACCCTCGCTCTATCCACGCGGAATATCCGTATAAGCTGCTGAAAGCACGACAAACGTTGCTGCCTATATAATGTGACATGTTATATGGGATGTACTGCAACGAGAGCCGCAGTGTGGAGTTGCCTATGAAGGTCGAAAACAGCCAAGCAACGTACATGCAACAGTGGAGCAACCTCGCGAACAAGGGATTGTACCTTTCGGAGGCAAGCTACGGACAAGCACTTCCTTTACTTAACATCCTGTTCACGCGAAATGCTCTTTGTTTTCAAAAAAACCTGATGCGACTCGCTGGGCAGGCCAGACATTTGCCCGCACAGCGCAACTACTTCCGCGATTTCGTCGCTCAAATCCTTGACAATGATCAAAATAAGGTGATCAGCAGCAAGAACCATTTCGGTTTCCGCGAAAAACCTCGATTCGACCCCACAAGAGAGAGAAACGTGACCACAGCACCAAGCGAAAGAGCCGTCGTCAACCTAGACATGTCGTAGCCATCTTTCTTTATTTGGACGGTGCTGCCAGCTCAAGTAGCGGATTCTGGTGTTGCCAATCCGTCCAAGCAAATGACCAGACCACGGAGAGCGGATGGTGACACTGTGCAACTGCAGATGGATTTGTACGTTGCAGATGGCTGGCGTCTCATCATGATCGCTAAAGGGGCGCTTCCACGGTATTGCTTCTTGTTCATAATAAGTGTAGCCGACGTATGTGCACGTATATTCTTGATTTTCATGTCTGTATGAGTATCTACTAGACGTTGAAGATGTAGTCAGTGTAGTACCAATTTTTCAGTGTGTTTGTTACTTTATCTCAGGCGATCGCATAGTGTATATCACCGGAAAATTTCTGCTTTTAGCAAGAGCTAATTTGCTCTTCATCGACATTCCTTAAAGTGCCGTTTGAAGTTCTGCCAGGGATATGCGGACAGAGCAGCTTGTGCCTTGTTTCGAAACAGAAGAGAAGAAAGGGGTTGAAAACTTTGAAAGTACGATGGGGTGGCATGCATGTAGGTTTTTGAGGAACAATTGGAAAGAAGTGTCTGTGTGAAGGTTAAATGACAGACTTATGACGCACAGTATGACATACTCTGTCGTGCGTTAGAACTAGACCATTGGAGACAGACTAGCGCAACTGAATAAAATTCCAGATAAATTTGACTACACTAGTTTTCGCTTATTCAAGGCTACAAAAAATCTACTTGACGATATCATTTGCATCGGAACATATGTTTAATTTCGCCCTAAAAGTGACGAAGAGTTTTACTGAACTTGGTTAGGGGCATAAGGACACCGCTTTCTTATTCGCTTTACTTATACCAGTAGTTAGTTGACAAAGTCGGTGTGCCATATTGAAAAGACTAAATGAATATAGATAATAAAATTGCGATTTTTGTGGATACGACACATTCAGCCAAGGATTTCTTCATCTTTCTACACAACCCACAGTGCATATATAAGGTGTCCTAGGTATTGTTAGCCAAGCTTTTCAACGAAAAAGAATATTATTAAAATACACAGCGCAAGATGCTATTCTAAGACTTACGTCGTTCGGTCTACAGAAAACAGTAATTCTTATAATTGTATCTCCCACATGTTCTTTTCATTTTTTCTTTCTTTTTTTTAGTCGTAGAGCTTGGCTAACGCTAGCTGGGAGACATTGTATGTACTTTATTTACGGGGAATTATAAGCACCCCACGATTCTGACAAACACATAATCTTTTTTATAACCGTACTCAAAAGGGAAAGAAAGAGAGCGTAATAACTGAACACAATCACGATTTGATTCTTCGCACTAACCCTTAGTACGTGGCTCTGAGAGTTCCAGAAAAAACGAGTACTCGAGATCATGCTGACGGACAGAAAACACCTGATACAATCAAGAACGCCATTTATTTTAAGCAGTGCGAAAATACACTCATGTACAGAATGCTCCCTAAAGCAACGGTACGCTAAACCACATCAAAAGATAACCAGAGAAAGCAGAGAAATTTCCGTTCAGCAAGCGTAACGTTAAGGGACATAAAAAGAGCGGTGTGGATCAGAGAACGGCGATAGCCGATATTCCAGTTGACAGTGCGAGAAAAAGAAATGAAGCTGGACAGGCCATGCTTTGCATAGGGTAGACAACCGCTGGACCACTAGAGTAACAGAATGGGTCCCAAGAATAAGGAAGCGCAGTCTAGGACGGCAGGAAACTAAATGGGGTATTAAATTAGGAAATTTACAGGCGCAAGTTGGGATCAGCGAGCGCAAGACTTGGAGATCGCTGGAAGACGCTTTCTTCCTGCCCAGCAGTAATATATGATGATGATGATGATGAAGAAGAAGAAGAAGATGATGATAATAATAATCATTATGCCCTGCTCATTCAATGCAAACCGAAACTTTCAGTTCTTGTTGATTCAGTAATCAACCGTCGCAGGTTATCTTTCCTCCCCGTAAGAACGAATCGCAGCCGTTATTAATACGACATGCTCTGCGGTTTTGCTTCAGTGCGCATCCATCTCAGGAATAAGATTACGAAGTTTCGGGCGCCACAGGAACTAAGGAACAAAATCGTAATAATGCGCTATATCACAGCGTAATCTTACTCCTACATCTGATACACTGAGCGCGTTACCTCAGCATTAGGAGATGCAGCTCTCCAAATGAGCCACAGCTTTTACGGCCATCTCTCGTATCCTCACGTGGCGTTCAGTTAATGGCAGCAGATAGCATTACCTCATCATGTGTCTGAGTGTACGTAGTTCCCACGCAATTTCACGACGAGGCCATTTTCCTTCCTTCGGGCTCTGCAAGGCTTCAGTTCGAGCAATCCGCTGCTCTTGCCATCTTATATGCGCATCCTGCATGAGCAAAAATTGGTTCTCACCGAAGCTCCTCCGAAGGCGCGAAATGTTAGGAGCGCTGATGACAGCGAGGCATAAAAAGGCGAAGGCGGCCGTTTCGACAAGCCAGCTTCTCGGAATTTAATAAAGGTATATTCACCGTAATGCGCTGGTAAAATTACCTACGCTTGAGTGCCGCAGTGTGTCGAAACATTCATTTTCGTTGGTCTTCACCATAGGGATCTTCATATCAACAGTCAGAAAAGGAAAAGAAGATGAGGAATGGAAAGTGAAAATTAAAAAGAAAGCAAGCAGTCTTCAAACAGACATCTGGCCACGAAATAACGATTTATTAGACCTGTGGTCGGTTTCACTCAGCCTCATTCAATTGGCGCAGCTGTTTGGCATGGCTGTAACATGGGTAACGCGTTAAGGAAACCTACGCTGTTATGGCATTGGTAACGCTGGTAGAGCGGATAAGGTGAAGAGTGAAGTTTAAGGCGCGGTACTGTCAGTACGCTGTGCCTTGAATGTCACAGCTAGACCCATAATTAGCCCACCTAACAGAAATTAAAAAGAAAAAAAATGAAGAGGACGCTTTTTGCGAAGCCCTGCGACCCGCTTTACCATAAAACCACGAAGGCCGAGAGGCCGTTCCTCTTTTAGACTGATTAGTGTAACGAGCATACGCCTGCCAGCTAACTCTGCAGCAGAGGCGGCTCAGGTTATGTACAACAGCGTAACTGATTTGTAATGACAAATAAAAAAATGGCTGTGGCTTAGGTAAGGTTAAGCCCAGGATGCGAAGCATACTAGCCTTTATTTTAGTTGTTGAACCACTGTTTAGCCTGGTGAACTGCTGTTGCTTGGCTATTTGGTTCGGCTAGACGAAGAAACAACTCATGCATTACTTCTTCGCCTTCAAGAGTGGAACGCGACAGCGTTCCCGTCGACCCGCCAAGGGGTGTAAGACAATGGGCTACAGGGCAGCGACTACGCGCCCCGCATTGGACGCGGTGAGCGTCGAGCAAAGCAGCGTTCGGCGCGGCAACGAAATGTGCGCCTGAGCAAGAGACGCACGCCTTAGAAACAGCTCGTTTCTAAGGCAACACCGCATTCACTAGAGGCGCTTTTGTACCGCTTTGAAGCATCTTACTCGTGGCTCAGTGGTAGCGTCTCCGTCCCACACTCCGGAGACCCTGGTTCGATTCCCACCCAGCCCGTCTTGCAAGCGTTGAGCCAAAGCCACTTCTCCTCTGTCGTGACGTCACGGTGTCACGTGATTTCATGGCGACACCGCCGCGCCTGAGGAGCTGGGTTGAGCTCTCGTAATATGCTTCGCATAAAAGTAGTAGAAACGATATGGATTCTTTGTTAAAGCAATAAACACTTTATTTTTTTTATTTCTGTAATGCCCAACATTTTATTTCCGTTCTCGTTGGCTTTTCCTTCTTCAGTAATCTGTATTCTTTTATTTGCCTAACTTCTTGCATGTCTAAGCACCTGCACATCTAGAGGTGGAATGAAAAATTTTGTCTGAGACAAGGTCATTTGCAGCTGTAACTTCAAAACGGCCTGTACCGATAAAATATACTGCCCATACCAAAGCCAGTGGAGCAATCCATTGGAATTTATTACCTAAGATTATGGCTGGTGGCGTACGTTATCTGTGAGTGTCACTGTTACAATGTGCGAAGGATCGCGCTCTCCGCCACGCTTGACACAGACGGCAACCACTTCCTTCACTCAGAACAGGATTCTAGGACTCCGGTCCTATTCTACGGCTGACGAAGCGTAGAGCACTCACCCCTCCGAACAGAGGTGGCAACCACGGTCACCGGCTATTTAGGCTGTGCGCTATACGGTAGCACTGTTACTTTCACAAGTCCTCTAGTGCTCACTTTTGCAAATTGACAGACTGCTCCTCTAAGCAGTAGTCCTTGGTGTCCCGTTTGAAAGCAGAATAGACAGCCATCGGTGAATCCCAGGAGTCCACTTGAAGTCAGCCTTCCTCAGCGACTGAGACCTAATTGCCTCACGAGTTTGGCCTTTTAGAGGCGTCTTGGGTGCCTTTAGGACGGAAGATTTGCGGCGGGCAGCGCGGAAAGGGGGCTGTGTATGTTTGCTTTTTTCATTCAGCTAACACCCAGGTGCTTCGTTTTCCGTGCATCCGTTCTGTTTATTTCTCACAAGCTAGCGCTGTGGCAGGGTACACGGCTTTTCCACCTTCGGTCGGGGCATGGTCTCTTGTTAAGAATTTAATAAGAACGCATGTACGCATTTACGCACGTATACGAAAACGTTAATTTTCGTGCGTGCATGCGAGCATGCGTGTCTTTTCCCGTGCACCCGCGTATCCCACCTATGAGAACATACCTTTATAGCTGAAGCCGTATTTGCGGCGCTTCCTGGACCAAAGTGGCCATACAACTACAATAGGACAAAAGTTCCTTAGTGTATACTTCCGCGCATACCTAATTAAACGTTGGCCATACATCTCGTATATCATATAAACACTATGCGAAATAAGCCAGCTTTTCAATTTCAGTATTACTATGAGAATGAGAAAGTAAAAACAGCACCGAAAAGGAAACCATCGTGGCCTTTCCTATTAACAACAAGTATTTTATTGTACTTCGTTTGATTATAACATTTATTTAAGGATGGTTTGCACCATTATTTGAGAGGCAAGTGAGGATGATAGGGCCAGAGCGGAGTGCTCGCGAGTGACCTGACTCTTAGTAAAAACACGTGAATGAACCGTGTGATAACTTAGCATCGAACTCATCCACGAAGATTTACCGAAAAAAAAATCCGCCTCCATTCCACCCTGTGAAAGTGGACGTACAGCGAAGCTGTTTCCGACGTTAGACAAGCACGATCGACGTTAGACGGCGTTAGGCATGCACCACCACCACAAGTGACGCACGTGTGCGGAAGTGCAGCATACACGCTCATTCCTTTAGGCCCACCGCCAAACGCAAGTGCCTTATTGAACTAAATGTTTCAACGTAAACTGCGACAACGAATTTGTAAAGTACGACTTACACACAAGCCGCAGACGTGATAGCGTCGGATTGTAATTCAAATGTGCGAGAATAATGGCATCGTCACGTGACGATATCGTCTGGTGACGTAAACTGATCACATCATCACGTCAAACGTGACGTCACGCTATGATGGCTTCGTCAAGTAATGACATCACCAGATGACCTCTTCTGGTGCCTCTTGGAGAAGCAGCTTCTGCCCGAAAGTCATGACCCCTTCTCTCCTGCACTTAAGCGTGAAACTTATGTCACCCCGTTATCTGCACAACGGCACAGCAGTAACGCGTGGGTTCTCGAGCCCGGCAGCCTGCTAACTGTCCGGACCCAACCTGTGGCACTTACGACAGCGGTGGTCCAGCCACAGCCATTTCCTCGCCTATGTACGCAGCGCAACATCTGCCTTTTTCGGAAGTCTGAGGGGTCGGGTTGGCCTTTCCTGGTTGGCCTCTCACGCTTATTTGCTGTGTGCAAATTGTAAGGATGCATTATGCAAAAAAGAGGTATGGTGTGCAGACAGGACACAAGAGTAGAGAAGTGGACAACACGAACGCCGACTATCAACTGAAGGGAGCATAGAAGCGACAAAAGAAAGAAGACACAGAACTCATCTGCGCAAGCTCTGGAATGGTAACACCACGTGTCAGTCGGGTAGATGTGCCGGTCTACGTGAGAGATAACTGTTAAAGCACTTAATCTCTTCCTCATGTAAAGTAATCGAAGGCTGACTCACGCTCGCACATCCACCATTATAGATATGCCATGCCTCCACCATAAGACACGTATATTCATTCTTATGCCTGTACAATATCGCGCATTCCTTTAACTCTGACGTGCAGTTACAATCTTGGCAATGTAAAGAAAGATCAGAAGGCGATCCACCGGTTAACGACCTTTTATGTTCCATTAGCCTCTGATTGATACACCACCCCGTTTGCCCTACGTAGAACTGGCCACAGCTCAGTGGTCAGTTGATAGTCGACGTTCGTGTTGTCCACTTCTCTACTCTTGTGTCCTGTCTGCAGGCCATACCTCTTTTTTGCATAATGAATCCTTACCAACTAGCTCAGCTTTCTGTCGTTGTAAGGATGCACTGGTCTTATCCAACTGGGCTGTAAGCGATAATCTAAATTACTATATTGCCAGAAATAACCACTTTAACTCTACACACGGTATATATATATATATATATATATATATATATATATATATATATATATATATATATATATATATATATATATATATATATATATATATATATATATATATATATATATGTATGTATGTATATATATATATCTTCTTTTCTTTCTTTTAAATTCACATCCTTTAAATCCAAGCTTTCTTGGTACGCTAAGCTACACCAGCGTTTAATCATTGGCTGGAACTAGCTTAGGCGGTCTGCTGCACGTGGTATCGTTCCTCTAAATGCTCCAGGGTCCCTATGCTACAGCGGCTGAGCACAGCTGGACAGTGCGTTCATTCTCCTGTCGCCCTTGTTGTGGTCCGTGTTAGCGCCGTTCAACCACACGTAGTTAGGCACAAACCGGCCTAAGTGCATAACACGCTTATCTCAGTCGCTTGAACCGCGTCAACTTGTCCGCACCTTCTTGTCTGCGCGTGTGCACTGCTTATCCTTTGTCCGCGAGTGTAATTCTGAAGTAGTTTTCTAAGAAGTTCTCGACGTGACACCAGCAAACTTTGCCAAGTGGCTCTACAACATAGTTTTCTGGAAGTTCACCGAATTTTTCCTCGGTTTTTCGCCATGATTCCTTCGTTGTACAGGGTATATAATCACTACAGCATATATTACGGCGCATAGCTAGGTTATATGTTGTTACTTATGCAATAATAATAATAATATAATAATAATCATACGTTTTACGCACTGTGGTGCTTCTTGGTTGTTAGGTAACCATGCAGTTAGTCTACAGGCAACTTCAGTAGGAGATGACGAACCACGTGAAATACGTCGTTACACTGCTTCGCAGCAACGTGCTACTTAACGCTCTCGCTGGCGTGAAGTGCGGACATCATACTTGTCTTAACACGAAAGTGTTGAAACATTGTAATAGGTTGTAGAGAAACACGTTATAAATACCTGCCTACATTACTAAATAATCATATTAAAGATACGTGGCGAAACAGATTTTCCCTGCAGCCTCCTGTGCATTACGCAGCATGCATGCGTCCTGTCAATCGTCACCGCGATTTATTCAAATGGTCGCTAGACGGCAAATGAAAACGAACAACTCTGCCAAAGAGCTTTGTCATCTGCTTCTTGTCTATACGGAGGCGAAAGGCAGGTTTCTTTCCTCTTTCTTTCTCGCTTTCTTTTTTTTTTCTTCCATTCCTTCCTTCTCTTCCTGTCTTTTCTCTCTCTTTTTCTTTTTTTTTTCTTCGCGCATTATGCGTTTTTTTTTCCCTCTGTGGCGTCTACAAAGGGCAGATGCGGGCGCAATATCAGAAGAGCGAGGTGCGCGTCAAATTCCAGCCTGTCACCGACATTGACGAATTCTTGCTGCGGTGGCGCTGCCAGCGATTTTATCGCCCCCTCCTACCACCTCCCCTTCCCCCCGCGGTTACCACGTCCCCGATGGACTTCTTGCCAGCGTGACATAAAGGCTACGAGTTTTCCAGCCAACGCTATAAGTATATAAAAAAAACTGCCCCAGTGTCACCCTCGGGGCGAGCAGCGAGGAGCTCGGGTCTGCTCTGTCTCTTCATTGGCGCGGACCCCGACATTGACGGCGCGTGGGTTCTGGTACATAAGTGGTCGGGCAGTAATTGCGCACGCAAACGCAACGGCGCGGCTGGTGACAGTGATGGAAAGGCACGCAGTGGCCTCAGTAAGTGTGGCAACCTATATGCTTGACGGTAACGGTAGTAAACTATTCGAGAAAAGTGTTGGTACTACTTTTGTCCGTCGATTTTCAGCTTTGGATTGATTCGGTTGGCACAAGCAAACGGAGCTTCTAAAACTGAACATTATGGTGGGTCAGACTTTAATGGATAAGCAAAAATAAATGTTTGTATTGTCGTTATCCTACCCCTTTTTTTGTGCGTGTGTGTGTGTGTGTGTGCTTTTTAGGCGTTATGAGGATCCACATTATATTCTAGACAATCCTGAGCTATACGTCGATGAAGAATCGAACCGTGGTGATGAAGGTATCTGGAGATGGGGAAAATTAATATTTCGCCCGCATTAATTCTTTTACCCTTGCACCGACAAAAAAAGAAAAAGATAATGCTGGTTTTCCCGTAACCGAGAGTAGATGCAAGCATGAAATGGATACCGACAAAGCAGACTGGTTGGAGTAATTACGACTAACACTCACCACCTTCTCGCAAGCATCAGCGGCGCGCCGGACGCCGCCGGTCTGGATGAATGGATAAATGGATAGATGAACGGGGTGGTAGGTTGAGCCACCTCCATTTCTGACAACGGCAGCTAAAAGCATCTCATGCTTAAAAGACACGTCGAGCGCATCATAACTGACCCGAGAAGCGCACGCAGGCCACACGTAAACCAGCGTATTATAATCTGTAAATATAGTCGGTAAAAATAATAAACACCCCAATACTTGAATGCAAGTATCCCTGATATTATAAGGCCTCAGAATGAACCTGCCACGGCTTTACGTTTATTTATTGTGAACGAACATAGAAGCAACCCACTTCCACTTCGTTCAATTGAAGTAAAACTATAATAAGGTAAGTACGAGATCGAGAGAGAGGATTTTTAACAGCAAAACAGATTTTTTACTTCATAGGTAAATACCAATGCGTACAGCGGCCATTGGAGAAGACAACTATGTGATAATCCGGTATCTTGCATGTTGACTTAATTTTTACGCAATGGGGGCACATGCAAACTGTAAGAGCAGCTCCAACCGATATAGTTTTCATGCCCGCATATTTC